>NC_092153.1:23971166-24186166 GCF_045791955.1 Oncorhynchus clarkii lewisi
CAAGGCTTCTGTGAAGAAATGCTGTCAAGGCTTCTGTGAAGAAATGCTGTCCCACTCAACCGGTGTCGCTCATTCAACCGACAGAAACTTTGAACAGGTTCTCCCCATTAAGAAGGGAGTCAAAGGCCGAGCCTTCTCAGGTCTCTCCTCCAACTGTTACAGGGTCTGAGCCAGGGGGCAGGGCTACCAATGTTAAGGTTAATCTGAAGAGGGTGCTGGTTAAGGCTAAAGCTGGCCAGTGTAGAGAGTATAGGGATATTGTTATCCACGTTGGCACCAACAATGTTAGGATAAAACAGTCAGAGGTCACTAAGCACCAGTGGCGACCCGTCATTTAGGGCAAGTCATTATTTTACGTGTCACATATCCGTTTGCAAACAATGTAAAAAATAATATATATCATTGAGTTAA
This sequence comes from Oncorhynchus clarkii lewisi, assembly GCF_045791955.1. Taxonomy (NCBI): domain Eukaryota; kingdom Metazoa; phylum Chordata; class Actinopteri; order Salmoniformes; family Salmonidae; genus Oncorhynchus; species Oncorhynchus clarkii. The sequence goes on from NC_092153.1 coordinate 23,971,578, forward strand.
TAAAGCCACATACAACCATGGACTCTTTTTTTGTTTTCTTGAGTAAAGCAGCTCCAAAATTGGGGTGGCAGGTAGCCTAGTGGTTAGAGCGTTGGGACTGTAACCGAAAGGTTGCTAGATTGAATCCCTGAGCTGACAAGGTAAAAATATGTCTCCCTGAACAAGGCAGTTAACCCATTGTTCCAAGGCTGTCATTTTAAATAAGAATTTGTTCTTAATTGACTTGCCAAGTAAAATAAAAAAAATGCAGGTGTTTCAGCCTAGCTCAGCGCTTTCTGTGGTGGTGGGGCAAGCCAGCAGAAAATAGGAGAATTGCTCAGTATTCTGTCACTCATGGGGACTTTGTGCAATCGCCTGGCTTCAATCCCCCCCTCCTGTCTCAGCCTCCAGTATTTATGCTGCAGTAGTTTATGTGTCGGGGGGCTAGGGTCAGTTTGTTATATCTGGAGTACTTCTCCTGTCCTATTCGGTGTCCTGTGTGAATCTAAGTGTGCGTTCTCTAATTCTCTCCTTCTCTCTTTCTCTCTCTCGGAGGACCTGAGCCCTAGGACCATGCCCCAGGACTACCTGACATGATGACTCCTTGCTGTCCCCAGTCCACCTGGCTGTGCTGCTGCTCCAGTTTCAACTGTTCTGCCTTATTATTATTCGACCATGCTGGTCATTTATGAACATTTGAACATCTTGGCCATGTTCTGTTATAATCTCCACCCGGCACAGCCAGAAGAGGACTGGCCACCCCACATAGCCTGGTTCCTCTCTAGGTTTCTTCCTAGGTTTTGGCCTTTCTAGGGAGTTTTTCCTAGCCACCGTGCTTCTACACCTGCATTGCTTGCTGTTTGGGGTTTTAGGCTGGGTTTCTGTACAGCACTTTGAGATATCAGCTGATGTACGAAGGGCTATATAAATAAATTTGATTTGATTTGATTTGAATCCTTTAGTAAGGGTAGACATCCAAAATTTCAGCCCTTTGGGTCCCACCATAGTGTTATATTACACGTGCCCTTCCAAGAAGGCTCATGGTCATTGGCCACAGAAAATAGGCCAATTCACGTTATATGTACAGTAGCTTTGGTTGGACTGTTCATGTCTGAATGACATGAATCTTCATTTCACAATCTTAGCTAGCAGTCATCATCATGAATCAAGTCTACTGGCAAACCCTTTTTAATCCTTGTCATATGAAGAGATATAATAGTAGTGAGTGCTATGGGTAGGTAGTCATTTAGGCAGGTTACCTTAGTGTTCTTGGGCACAGGGACTCTGGTGGTCTACTTGAAACATGTTGGTATTACAGACTCAGACAGGGAGAGGTCTTTCATCGGCTGCGGAGAGCGTGATCACAAAGTCAACCGGAACAGCTGATGCTCTCATGCATGTTTCAGTGTTACTTGCCTCGAAGCGAGCATAGAAGTAATTTAGCTCATCTGGTAGGCTTGTGTCACTGGGCAGCTGTCGTTTGTGCTTCCCTTTGTAGTTTGTAATAGTTTGAAAGCCCTGCTCCTTGAAAGCGGCAGCTCTACCCTTTAACTCAATGCGGATTTTACCTGTAATTCATGGCTTCTGGTTGGGGTATGTACATACAATACAGTCACTGTGGCGATGACGTCATCGATGTACAGATGAAGTCGGAAGTTAACATACACTTAGGCTGGAGTCATTAAACTCGTTTTTTAACCATTGCACACATTTCTTTGTGCATGAAACACGTAATTTTCCCAACAATTGTTTACAGACAAATTATTTCATTTATAATTCACTGTATCACAATTCCAGTGGGTCAGAAGTTTACATACACTAAATTGACTGTGTCTTTAAACAGCTTGGAAAATTCCAGAAAATGATGTCATGGATTTAGAAGCTTCTGATAGGCTAATTGACATAATTTGAGTCAATTTGAGGTGTACCTGTGGATGTACCTTCAAACTCAAACTTTGCATTGACATCATGGGAAAATCAAAAGAAATCAGCCAAGACCTCAGAAAAAAAAGTGTAGACCTCCACATGTCTGGTTCATCCTTGGGAGAAATTTCCAAATGCCCGAAGGTACCACGTTCATACAAACAACAGTACTCAAGTATAAACACCATGGGACCACGCAGCCGTCATACCGTTCAGGAAGGAGGCGTGTTCTGTCTCCTAGAGATGAACGTACTTTGGTGCGAAAAGTGCAAATCAATCCCAGAACAATAGCAAAGGACCTTGTGAAGATGCTGGAGGTAACAGGTACAAAAGTATCTATATCAACAGTAAAACGAGTCCTATATCGACATAACCTGAAAGGCCGCTCAGCAAGGAAGAAGCCACTGCTCCAAAACCACCATAAAAAAGCCAGACTACGGTTTGCAACTGCACATGGGGACAAAGATCCTACTTTTTGGAGAAATGTCCTCTGGTTTGATGAAACAAAAATACAACTGTTTGGCAATAATGACCATCGTTATGTTTGGAGGAAAAAGGGGGAGGCTTGCAAGCCGAAGAACACCATCCCAACCGTGAAGCACGGGGGTGGCAGCATTATGTTGTGGGGGTGCTTTGCTGCAGGAGGGACTGGTGCTCTTCACAAAATAGATGGCATCATGAGGGAAGAAAATTCTGTGGATATATTGAAGCAACATCTCAAGACATCAGTCAAGAAGTTAAAGCTTGGTCGCAAATGGGTCTTCCAAATGGACAATGACCCCAAGCATACTTACAAAGTTGTGTCAAAATGGCTTAAGGACAACAAAGTCAAGGTATTGAAGTGGCCATCACAAAGCCCTGACCTCAATCATATTGAACATTTGTGGGAAGAACTGAAAAAGGGTGTGAGAGCAAGGAGGCCGACAAACCTGACTCAGTTACACCAGCTCTGTCAGGAGGAATGGGCCAAAATTCACCCAATTTACTGTGGGAAGCTTGTGGAAGGCTACCCAAAACGTTTGAAGGCAATGCTACCAAATACTAATTGAGTGTATGTAAACTTCTGACCCACTGGGAATGTGATGAAAGAAATTAAAGCTGAAATAAATCATTCTCTCTACTGTTATTCTGACATTTCACATTCTTAAAATAAAGTGGTGATCCTAACTGACCTAAAACAGGGAATTTGTACTGGGATTAAATGTCAGGAATTGTGAAAAAACTGAGTTTAAATGTATTTGGTTAAGGTGTTAAACTTCCAACTTCAACTGTATAATCAAGTTGTAAACATCTACATTAGGCCTATTATACCATAAGCCATGAACTTGTGCAGGGAAATTTAGCATCCTGCAATTTTGGGCTCAAAAGAAGCGCATCATTCAGGTCCATGGATTAGACTACTTTAGATTCCACTGTGTTTTGTATTTTTGTTTATATGCCTGGGTTTTGTGACTGCGATGCTACAAATATTTACCACCCATAGAGCGGGGTGACACTAGTGTCTAAATATGAGGGCATGCAGTTCAACACAGGTAGGTCACATTGGGTGTGTTCGTAAATTCACTCTGGCTATCTACTCCAATTTCAGAGCACTTTCGTCTGTGTGCCAGAGCGCAGAATAACTGATGAATTTACAAACGCGCCAAATAACTTTATTCGATTATTATCAGCGGCAGTCTGTCACTTGTAAATTTTTTAAGAACTGAAATGACCACTCTTTTGTATTTTGGATTGAACAGACCACTGAAGAAACTACTAGTACTGTTAAAAGGAAGTCATTTTGTATCCAGAACCATCCAAATCAACTGTGTTCAACAGTTCCTCAAATCCAGAAACACCTGTAGTTCTTTAATAAATGAATGATTCAAAAACATTTTATGTACATTTTTCAGGCGGATGTGTAAATACTGCAGAAAGGTAGAGGAATTTAAGGGAACAAGGTAATGTACTTGTCAAATGTGAAAATGAAATGTATTTTGTTCATTTGAAATGTATTTCATGTTAATCCCCATTTTAAAATGGGAAATTTAGACCCGAGTCCAACTATCTATATTATAATACCATAAGCCACAACCCGAGGTAGATGTGCATCTTAATTGTAGACTCAAAAGAAGCGTGTCGCCAGGACCACGGGATAGGCTACTTTCTACTGGAACGCATCCAACTTTGAGCTAACAGGGTCGTGCTCAGTAGGGAACGTAGCAACAAATGTTTTTCAACGGAATAACAAATACGTGCCTTCTCATACAAGTAACCCAGTGTCAATGTTCTTTGTTCTAAAACACAGCCCAGGTAGCATACGAGAACAAAACCAGACACACAAAAACATGACACAACAGTGTGTTCATTTCCAGGCTAATCTACTGTTTATTTAATGCAAATTACAGTACCAGGTAACTATTTCTCTGAACCAAGTCACAGACAGAAATATTTACAGGGAGAGGGGACATTAAGCATACCTTCACAGAACAAAAGGTTTATATTCAAAATGAAATCAAAATTTCAGTCACAGAGGCATTCAAGTAGTAGTAATGATATAGTTTTTTCTGTTGTAAATTGAAGATAACCCAGACCTTTTTTTTTTTTAATACATATAATTGTTTTTTTAAAACATTGTTTTGTACATATGTTATCCTTAAAGTCACAAGTGGTAACATTGTTTGTTTTACAGGTCAGATGATTGGATAGCAACACATTTACGGATGCAAATATTACAAGCAAGCATTCAAATATATGCTTAAAAAAAATGAAATAAAAAAAACATGAAGGATTGGTGCTACATGACATCTCTCCCAGAGTGCTGTTGAGAATGTGGACACACAAATCCTACAGACAAATAGTTTATTGCCATAGCTGAGAAAGTAATACTGAATATGACAAAGACTTCCCCCCCCAGAACCGTGTGGGGTTGTATGCGCATCTCTCATAAAACCATAAAAACACATTTTAAAACCCCAAACCTTCCTGGAAAGAGAATGATTTTCTCAGACACTTTAAAAAGACAATGAGAAAGTCTAAGACACAGACAATCGTACAAAAAGAAACATGATGTGATGAGTGTGGTCTGTGTGACAACTGGCTATTGCAGTGAATTGTGGTAGATGTAAGATCAGAGAGGTGGAAAGGGGAAGTCAACAGCACCCCAGGAAGGAATAGGGTGAAGTTGCCCTGTACGCTGGTCTTGAGTCAGTTTTGCGTTTTCCCCACTATGGTTAGAATTTCGGGAGGCCAAGCTGATCCTAGATCTGTGCGTATGGGCAATTTCACACCAGAACCTCCAGGTAGGACCATGGAGGGAGGGGACATGGGGAAGAGAGGAGAGAATGAGTGGAAGCAAAGGCACTCCAACCTATAGATACACTATACATTACTGGTTATTCTTACAATGATACAGCTGGCACCTACTGTACAGTTGAGATTGAACTATATGGCTGGAGGAAAAAAACAAAGCTGATCTAGTTTGACTACACTAACTTTTAACCTGAATGGTTTTTTAAACATTTTGTATTCTTCTTTATATCATTAATTTTTGTTGTTTTTGCTCATTAACAGTTCTTGGGTCTGCCTATTTACATACATACCACAGGAAGACACGCACACGTAAGCCAGTTTGGTGAAGAGCATCTACAAACATAAATACAAACCCATTTGTGCGTTCTTTTTGTATAGGTCTTCAAAGTGTTGAGGGATGGGATGGCAGGACTTTCAGTTGTAAAAGAAGAGCAGGAAAGGGTGAAGTCAGAATGAGGAAGGACTTCCAACAGTGGTTTAAAATGACATGGGGCTGCATCTGAAATGACACCCTATTCCCTACTACTTTTGCCCAGAGCTACAGTGAAGGAAAAAAAAGCATTTGATCCCCTGCAGATTTTGTATGTTTGCCCACTGACAAAGAAATGATCCGTCTATAAATTTAATGGTAGTTTTATTTGAACAATGAGACAGAATAACAAAAAAAATCCAGAAAAACACACGTTATAAATTGATTTGCATTTTAATGAGGGAAATAAGTATTTGACCCCCTCTCAATCAGAAGAATTTCTGGCTCCCAGGTGTCTTTTATACAGGTAAAGAGCTGAGATTAGGAGCACACTCTTAAAGGGAGTGCTCCTAATCTCAGTTTGTTACCTGTATAAAAGACACCTGTCCACAGAAGCAATCAATCAGATTCCAAACTCTCCACCATGGCCAAGACCAAAGAGCTCTCCAAGGATGTCAGGGACAAGATTGTAGACCTACACAAGGCTGGAATGGGCTACAAGATCATCACCAAGCAGCTTGGTGAGAAGGTGACAACAGTTGGTGCGATTATTCGCAAATGGAAGAAACACAAAAGAACTGTCAATCTCCCTCGGCCTGGGACTCCATGCAAGATCTCACCTCGTGGAGTTGCAATGATCATGAGAAAGGTGAGGAATCAGCCCAGAACTACAAGGGAGGATCTTGTCAATGATCTCAAGGCAGCTGGGACCGTAGTCACCAAGAAAATAATTGGTAAAACACTACGCCGTGAAGGACTGTAATCCTACAGCACCCGCAAGGTCCCCCTGCCCCAGAAAGCACATAATCATGCCCATCTGAAGTTTGCCAATGAATATCTGAATGATTCAGAGGACAACTGGGTGAAAGTGTTGTGGTCAGATGAGACCAAAATGCAGCTCTTTGGCATCAACTCAACTCGCCGTGTTTGGAGGAGGAGGAATGCAGCCAATGACCCCAAGAACACCATCCCCACCGTCAAACATGGAGGTGGAAACATTATGCTTTGGGGGTGTTTTTCTGCTAAATGTACAGGACAACTTCACCGCATCAAAGGGACGATGGACGGGGCCATGTACCGTCCAATCTTGGGTGAGAACCTCTTTCCCTCAGCCAGGGCATTGAAAATGGGTCGTGGATGGGCATGACAATGACCCAAAACACACGGCCAAGTCAACAAAGGAGTGGCTCAAGAAGAAGCACATTAAGGTCCTGGAGTGGCCTAGCCAGTCTCCAGACCTTAATCCCATAGAAAATCTGTGGAGGGAGCTGAAGGTTCGAGTTGCCAAACGTCAGCCACGAAACCTTAATGACTTGGAGAACATCTGCAAAGAGGAGTGGGACAAAATCCCTCCTGAGATGTGTGCAAACCTGGTGGCCAACTACAAGAAACGTCTGACCTCTGATTGCCAACAAGGGTTTTGCCACCAAGTACTAAGTCATGTTTTGCAGAGGGGTCAAATACTTATTTCCCTCATTAAATTGCAAATCAATTTATAACATTTTTGACATGCGTTTTTCTGGATTTTTTTGTTGTTATTCTCTCTCTCACTGTTCAAATAAACCTACCATTAAAATGATAGACTGATAATTTCTTTGTCAGTGGCAAACGTACAAAATCAGCAGGGGATCAAATACTTTTTTCCCTCACTATGTGGACTGTGGTCAAAAGTAGTGCACTAAATTATTGGGAACATTCGGACACAGAATGGTAACAAAAGATTGTGAGGAAATGCAATCATACGCCCGCATCCAAGCATCCTTCATAGCCAGTCCTCAAAACCCACCCACTAACAAGAAACAGAACAATGCCAGGCTTTACTAGTCATAATGTCTATCTGACAAGCAGCAGGAAAAGTAATAAAGGTCCTGGTCTTCATTGAAATCACGAGACAGAATCTCTTTCTTGCTCTTAGGTCTGTTCTGGCAAAGTTTTGTCGGTACGGCATAACCCTTAGGGGAAAAACGCGGTAAAACTCATTTATGCACCGTTTCTCAGAGCTAAAAGGGGGACGTACCCAAAAAACGTGCAGAGTTGCGAGACAACTGTTGCCCTACGAGCAGAATCTAAAAATGGTGCTGCATAGCAGGAGTGTGATTTCTGAATTGGGAGAGAAATTAGCTGACACAATTCTACAATATATCAATTGTTTATGTGTACATTGAACACAGACACAGATATCGAGGTCAACCATTAAAAGTTGCGACGTCAAAGGTCCTCAGATGTATATGTATGAATGGGTGGGAAGGGGTCGATAGGGGCCCCGAGGGGCCACAGTCTGAACGTAAGGCTGTTTCAGGACGCAAGTAGAGGCCTCTCCTACACAGAGAGAGTGGGATGACTATCTAGCATACGATAAAAATAAGATTGTCCATGGAAACTAACACGTCAGAGTACTTTTGTATACTTATATAGCTATACATTATCTCTACACTCAACACACCCGGTCCCCTCCTCTTCAAAGTACAGAAAGATGAAGAGCAGCTCTAAGAACGTATCACGGTTGTCCTTTTTATACAAATAAATAAACAAACATTAAAACGATGGGAGAGGAGAGGGTGGAGGTGGTAGGGGAATAACGAAGTTCCGATTCGGGTTTTCCTTGTTGTTCATCTTTTCGGGCGTCAGTTTTCTTGCTTTGCTTTATTAATTGGTTGGTGTGCCGCCATGCCACTGTTGTTGTCCAGGAGCTCGGGCATGGGCAGCGGGGTCAGGAAGGTCTCAGGTGGAGGCGTTGGAGGCGGAGGCAGCGTTGGTGGTATGGCCACGGTCTCCGCTGTTGGCATCTGGAAATGGAAGCAGTACGTTACACAACTTGCCCTTAATGAGAAGAGCTCTTGGCCCATACTCACAAAGCGTCTCAGAGTAACAGCGCTGATCTGGGATCAGGTCCACTCTTTCCATATCATGTTATTCGTTATTTTCTAAAGGGGAAATCTGGTCCTAAATCAGCACTCTAGACGCTATACTCTGGGACGCATTGTGAACACGGGCCCTGGTTAGTACTGAGAAGAGAGACTAGCCAGGAGTAGTGAGAGGTGAGGGTGAGGACAAGAGAGAGAAGTTCCCAATCCTCCACTGACCCATAGCCCCTGCCACAAGAACCCTAGTTAACACCTATCCAACCCTGTCAGATCTACAAACGTGTCTATAGAGGTCGATTTAGGAATGGCAATAGTGGGAAAGAGAGAGAGAGAGAGACAGGGTGAGAGAGAGACAGAGAAAGGGTGAGAGAGAGACAGGGGGGTGGTGGGTGTAATGACCTGAGGGTGCGGAGGCGTTGTTAGGAGTGAAGGCCCCGGGCTGATTCCGGGCGTGGGCGGGGATGAGGATGGAGGCTAAGGAGGGGTTACTGGACAACTCTGGGGAAGCAGAGAAAGAAACACCACGTCAGACAAAATCACCTACAGATAGACAGCACATCTTAAATGTACAACTACAGAGCCGACTATCACATTCATTCACATTCTACCATTTACAACCACAGACCCAACTACCGTTACCTATAGACACACATTCTACCATTTACAACCACAGACCCAACGACCCAAATACAGTTACCTATAGACACACATTCTACCATTTACAACCCCAGACCCAACTACCGTTACCTATAGACACACATTCTACCATTTACAACCACAGACCCAACTACCCAAATACAGTTACCTAGACACACATTCTACCATTTACAACCACAGACCCAACTACCGTTACCTATAGACACACATTCTACCATTTACAACCACAGACCCAACTACCCAAATACAGTTACCTATAGACACACATTCTACCATTTACAACCACAGACCCAACTACCCAAATACAGTTGCCTATAGACACACATTCTACAATTTACAACCACAGACCCAACTACCCAAATACAGTTACCTATAGACACACATTCTACCATTTACAACCACAGACCCAACTACCCAAATACAGTTGCCTATAGACACACATTCTACCATTTACAACCCCAGACCCAACTACCGTTACCTATAGACACACATTCTACCATTTACAACCACAGACCCAACTACCGTTACCTATAGACACACATTCTACCATTTACAACCACAGACCCAACTACAGTTACCTATAGACACACATTCTACCATTTACAACCACAGACCCAACGACCCAAATACAGTTACCTATAGACACACATTCTACCATTTACAACCCCAGACCCAACTATCGTTACCTATAGACACACATTCTACCATTTACAACCACAGACCCAACTACCCAAATACAGTTACCTATAGACACACATTCTACCATTCACAACCACAGTTTCCTATAGACACACATTCTACCATTTACAACCACAGACCCCCTATAGACACACATTCTACCATTTACAACCACAGACCCAACTATCGTTACCTATAGACACACATTCTACCATTTACAACCACAGACCCATCTACCGTTACCTATAGACACACATTCTACCATTTACAACCCCAGACCCAACTACCGTTACCTATAGACACACATTCTACCCTTTACAACCCCAGACCCAACTACCGTTACCTATAGACACACATTCTACCATTTACAACCACAGACCCAACTACAGTTACCTATAGACACACATTCTACCATTTACAACCACAGACCCAACTACCGTTACCTATAGACAAACATTCTACCATTTACAACCACAGACCCAACTACAGTTACCTATAGACACACATTCTACCATTTACAACCACAGACCCAACGACCCAAATACAGTTACCTATAGACACACATTCTACCATTTACAACCCCAGACCCAACTACCGTTACCTATAGACACACATTCTACCATTTACAACCACAGACCCAACTACCCAAATACAGTTACCTAGACACACATTCTACCATTTACAACCACAGACCCAACTACCGTTACCTATAGACACACATTCTACCATTTACAACCCCAGACCCAACTACCGTTACCTATAGACACACATTCTACCATTTACAACCACAGACCCAACTACCGTTACCTATAGACACACATTCTACCATTTACAACCACAGACCCAACTACCGTTACCTATAGACACACATTCTACCATTTACAACCACAGACCCAACTACAGTTACCTATAGACACACATTCTACCATTTACAACCACAGACCCAACGACCCAAATACAGTTACCTATAGACACACATTCTACCATTTACAACCCCAGACCCAACTACCGTTACCTATAGACACACATTCTACCATTTACAACCACAGACCCAACTACCCAAATACAGTTACCTAGACACACATTCTACCATTTACAACCACAGACCCAACTACCGTTACCTATAGACACACATTCTACCATTTACAACCCCAGACCCAACTACCGTTACCTATAGACACACATTCTACCATTTACAACCACAGACCCAACTACCGTTACCTATAGACACACATTCTACCATTTACAACCACAGACCCAACTACCATTACCTATAGACACACATTCTACCATTTACAACCACAGACCCAACTACAGTTACCTATAGACACACATTCTACCATTTACAACCACAGACCCAACGACCCAAATACAGTTACCTATAGACACACATTCTACCATTTACAACCCCAGACCCAACTACCGTTACCTATAGACACACATTCTACCATTTACAACCACAGACCCAACTACCCAAATACAGTTACCTATAGACACACATTCTACCATTTACAACCACAGACCCAACTACCCAAATACAGTTGCCTATAGACACACATTCTACAATTTACAACCACAGACCCAACTACCCAAATACAGTTACCTATAGACACACATTCTACCATTTACAACCACAGACCCAACTACCCAAATACAGTTGCCTATAGACACACATTCTACAATTTACAACCACAGACCCAACTACCCAAATACAGTTACCTATAGACACACATTCTACCATTTACAACCACAGACCCAACTACCCAAATACAGTTACCTATAGACACACACTCTACCATTTACAACCACAGACCCAACTAGTTACCTATAGACACACATTCTACCATTTACAAACACAGACCCAACTACCCAAATACAGTTACCTTTAGACACACATTCTACCATTTGGCCTACAACTACAGGCCCAATTTTCACATTCACCATCATAGCATAATTAGCCTTTATTTTACCAGGGGAAGTCCCATTGAGACTAAGGTCTCTTTTACGAGGAAGCCCTGCATTACAAAGCAGCAAGGAATAGCGACAATTTACAATCATCTAACGGACTAATAGTCACATTCCCCTTTACCAACCACCATGCTAAATAGTAGTCAAATTTGGCATGTATAGAAATTACATACAATTCCTATTCAAGTCAAAGTTCTGTGATGAGTCGACTGGCATCCATATTGAGTGGTCCCCATGAGTGTTCCAGTCAAATTGCAGTGGTCTGAGGGTCTTTGTCCGTTCTAGTAATTCTGTAGGAGATACAGAGCTGTGTATGAGCTCCATCCATACCCTGTGTGGAGAAGTTGAAGAGCAGGGGCTTCTCGCGCCCGTTGGGCAGCTTGAGGTTGGGGTCCCGGAGCTCGTCGAAAAAGGTGTGGGCACAGGCCTCCAGGGGCGTGAAGCGCGCTGTGGGCGTGTACTCCAGCAGACGTGAGCACAGAGCGATGGCCTCAGGGGGCGTGCGCGGCCGGAACACCTGAGAGCCAATCACACAAGGCTGAAACCGGTCAATGACACAGGTTAGAGGTGACACGTCAGCTAAAGCTCCTGGGTGAAGATTACCCTAGGTACAGATCTAGGATCAGCTTCCCCCAATCCTAGCCTTAAGCATTAGTGGGGAATATGCAAAACTGACCAAAGATCAGCATCCAAAGACAACTTCACCCTACACCTGCTAAACTTTATACAGTGCCTGTGCAAAATCCTGACAGGGTTTTAAAATCTTGCTCCACACTTTAAACAATTTTACAAAGCCTTAATTAGCATTCTTTAAGTCTTCATAAGCACTGCATATAAAGACAAGACATATCTATATAACCAGATATATCTATATATGGTTCTTACATCGTGTTTTGCCAAATGTGGCATAATCCTATGAATTGATTCTGAAGCATTTATAAAGGGTTTATAAAGGCTTCGTTATAAACCTTTGAAGTGACTGTTTAAAGTGGGACCAAAAATGTCTCGTAGATTCACTTTTATTGAGAAACTCACAGGCCAGAGGACAGTGCAGTGCAGAAGAACACCACCAGAGGGAGTGTAAACATATCTTAAAGGTGCTGCATGGTCAATCCCGATCTCGGCATTGGCCGTGCAGCATTTACGGTGATATGGCCACTGCAGAAGTCAGGGCATTCACACTTCTTGTGCTTCACCGAGCAGCCCAAAGCTGTTTTGAAGGAAGTGAGTTTGTGTTTATACAGGACCTCCCGCCCTCACCTACCGTCAACCAATCATGTCAATGCGGAGCCATACGGAGCCCTCCGCCTTGTTACAGAATTTGAGATGCGCAAAGAGATGCGGTACGGAGCTCAATTTGGCCACACCCCCCAAACGGCATCTTCGACCACATTTTCAGTTCAAGCATAAATAGTCTCTTGCAGAGGGGAGAGCTGGTGTAAAACTGTGGGACAAATATTCCGGTCCCAATTAGCTCCCTACCTGTATCCCTAACATGCTGACCAAACTGCACGCATGCGCCATTGCGTGAAAGCTGATTTTGTTCACCCACACCACAAGCGATCAGGACACGCAGGTTGAAATATCAAAACAAACTCAACCTCGCCTGGCCATGCAGCCCTCGATGACGCATGCGAGCAGTGTGGGTGCAATGATTGAATAACAATGCACGTGTACATTTATTTAGCGACGCGAGCGGTGTGGTCAGCATGTAACCCTTCGATGTGTGCAGATTTGTAATGTGGGATACTTAACCAACCCTTCAGATGTGGAAACACTGAAGGGTTAGAGCCTATGGGGAGCGCAATAGGCAGCGAATTTGGACCAGCTGTCCCTTTTGCCACCAATGTGGTGCGGCACATTGGGAGTCCTGCACATGCTGTTCAACCTGCAGATTCTAGAACGAGCTCTTATGTGAGGGTTTGTGCGTACACTGCTGTTCCTCTGCTTGCCCCTGGGGCTGGTGACCGTGGGAGTGTTTAACAGCTCAAGAACACTGAGGTTCACTGATGCATGAGTGAGATTTGAAGACGGGACACACACACACAGAGAGAAAGAGAGACACTCAGATGTAGGCGACAGATTTTAAAATAGTAAAAAACGGTTCCTGTACCTGTTGACTCACCTTAGTCCATGGGTGTGCCTTGATCTGAGGGAACTTAAACTCAGTGTAGTTGGGATTCATCTCTCGGATCTGCTCCCGAGTGGGAGTGCCGAGAACCTGGGGAGACACGGAGACAGAGGAACCGTTTTCCCATCGATACGTACAACTATGTACATTTGAAGTATCAGGTGTGTACTGAGCACAAAACAGAAGTTAATCACTCATTACATTAGTTACAATGCCACCAGGGTTGTTCTTAATTCAGAATTTGGGAATTGACTCCCATTCAACTCATCAGTTGAAATTCTAGTTGGATTGGCCACACCCTACAGGATGTAGAATTTGAGTGATAGGAAATATAATTTAATTCAGCAAAATTCAAAGAAATTCCACTCAGTTATAGAACATAGATAGCAAAGAATATATCACATTTCTTTTAACCTTAGTGCTTAGAAAAGCTAATGATATTTCCACCAACCATTTCATTTGTTTAGCTTCTTTTTGAAGGCTCTAGGGTCAACTTGAGGGATAAATACTGGGAAATGTACTTACAAAAAAGTGATTGAGATAATATCTTCAAATATTCGCATACAGGTTTTGTTTTGCTTGATCATTCATTTTAAGAGTGAGTCCTGAAAATAATTTGTTTCAATATTTTATATGCCACTATATAACGAATATTTTATGTACAATATGTACACTGAACAAAAAATATAAACGCAGCATGCTAAAATTTGAAAGACTTACCTAAGTTACAGAGCATAAGGAAATAAGGAAATTTAAATAAATACATTAGTCCCTAATCTATGGATTTCACATGACTGGGAATACAGATATGCATGTGCTGCTTACAGATACATTAAAATAAAAGGTAGGGACGTGGATCAGAAAACCAGTCAGTGTCTGTGACCACCATTTAAACTTATGCACATATCTCATGCACACATCTCCTTCCCATAGTTGGCTTTTGATTGTGGCCTGTGGAATGTTCCTTTGGGTGACGGTCTGGCTTACCGTCTGTCTGTTGAAATTTGAAGGCAGGTGTTTTTACCTTGATGATCTCCACCAGCTGATCCACCCCACTGTCACCGGGAAAAATGGGTTGCCCTAGCAACAGTTCTGCTAGAACGCAGCCAGCGGACCATACATCTGCAGAGGATGGAGAAATACTGTGAGGACACACACACACACACACTAGTAGTGGGAGGTGTAGTCAGTGTAAGGTGTTAGTAGTGGGAGGTGTAGTCAGTGTAAGGTGTTAGTAGTGGGAGGGGTAGTCAGTGTAAGGTGTTAGTAGTGGGAGGGGTAGTTAGTGTAAGGTGTTAGTAGTGGGAGGGGTAGTTAGTGTAAGGTGTTAGTAGTGGGAGGGGTAGTCAGTGTAGGATGTTAGTAGTGGGAGGTGTAGTCAGTGTAAGGTGTTAGTAGTGGGAGGGGTAGACAGCGTAAGGTGTTAGTAGTGGGAGGTGTAGTCAGCGTAAGGTGTTAGTAGTGGGAGGTGTTAGTAGTGGGTGGGGTAGTCAGTGTAAGGTGTTAGTAGTGGGAGGTGTAGTCAGTGTAAGGTGTTAGTAGTGGGAGATGTAGTCAGTGTAAGGTGTTAGTAGTGGGAGGGGTAGTCAGTGTAAGGTGTTAGTAGTGGGAGGGGTAGTCAGTGAGGTGTTAGTAGTGGGAGGTGTAGTCAGTGTAAGGTGTTAGTAGTGGGAGGTGTTCGTAGTGGGAGGTGTAGTCAGTGTAAGGTGTTAGTAGTGGGAGGTGTAGTCAGTGTAAGGTGTTAGTAGTGGGAGGTGTAGTCAGTGTAAGGTGTTAGTAGTGGGAGGTGTAGTCAGTAAGGTGTTAGTAGTGGGAGGTGTAGTCAGTAAGGTGTTAGTAGTGGGAGGAGTAGTCAGTGTAAGGTGTTAGTAGTGGGAGGTGTTAGTAGTGGGAGGGGTAGTCAGTGTAAGGTGTTAGTAGTGGGAGGTGTAGTCAGTAAGGTGTTAGTAGTGGGAGGTGTTCGTAGTGGGAGGTGTAGTCAGTGTAAGGTGTTAGTAGTAGAAGCGTACCTATGCTGGAGGTGTAGTCAGTGGCCCCAAAGATGAGCTCTGGGGCTCTGTAGTACCGTGAGCAGATGTAGGACACATTGGGCTCACCACGGACCAGCTGCTTCGCACTGACAAAGATAACCAAGGAAGGAAGGAAGGCAGGAAGGAAAGATGGTGGGTAAGGACAGTCAAAAGGAGGATTTGAGACTTGAAACTGCTTTTTCTTTTATGTATACCAATTAGTAGTTTCCTCAATTCCTCTCAAAGGAAAAAGGGATGGAGGAAGCAGGGTAACAAAGCAAGTAACGTTTTCAGACACAGCTAGAACTCAGGCCCAGACCACAGCAAATTGTTGTTGTGTGAGCCTGAGGGGCTTTGTCCATTCTAGTAATTATATTCTATGAGCTGGGCTAGGTTCGGTCTATGTCTGAAAACATTACTAGCTGTCAAATCCTTGCTTCCTCCATCAATATGGCTCCATTGTATTTCAAATGTTCCAGCCCACCTGCCAAAGTCACAGAGCTTGAGCACGGCTGTCTCCGGGTCCAGCAGCAGGTTCTGGGGCTTGATGTCCCGATGGCAGATCCCAAAGGAATGGATGTAGGCCAAGCTCCGGAAGAGCTGGTACATGTACATCTGCAGAGAAAGATGTGGACACACACAACTTAGTACATGCGCTAAGCTAGCTACACATAGTGACATGAGTGGTAGGCCTATAGAGTAGAGGCAATTCCTGCTCCCTCGTATTCAATGTGCTAAAAATAACAGTGTGCCAGTGTTCAAATCCCCCAGAAAGCCCCAGCTAGCGGGCCCTGGCTCAGACTCCAGTCCTTTGTTTATACCACTACTTCCACAAGTGGCAAGTTGGAAAGGCAGAGACAGCGGGGGCGCTATAATAAGGCCACTGACGACATCTCAACTGGCCGCTGCACGATGACGCAGGACAGCATGGTGAGGAGGACGGGAGGGAAATGCCCAAAGGAGTCCGTCTGCCTGGCCAGACACAACCATCCCACCACCACACACTGCGTGGGACTATTCTGTAGGTTCTACAGTACCGGGCAAACACTTCTATTTTGACCCCTTTTTCTCCCCAATTGGTGGTTACAGTCTTGTCCCATCGGTGCAACTCCTGTACGGACTTGGGATAGGCGAAGGTCGATAGCCATGCGTCCTCCGAAACACGACGCCGCCAAGCCGTATTGCTTCTTGACACACTGCACACTTGACCAAAAAAGCACCAATGTGTCAGAGGAAACACCCTACAACTGGCGACCGAAGTCAGCGTGCATGCACTAGACCCACCACAAGGAGTCGCTAGAGCGCGATGGGACAAGGACATCCCGGCCAGCCAACCCAGTGGGCCAATTGTGCGACCCCTTGAGTCTCCCGGTCGCGTCAAAGCCTGGGATCGAACATGGGTCTGTAGTGACGCCTCTCGCTCTGCGATGCAGTGCGTTAGACCGCTGCGCCAGTTGGAAGGCCCTATACCGGGCAAACTAAAGAGCAGCTCAAGTATTTGACGTTTTGCATTTGACCGAGGTCTACCACATTTTGCATCTAAGCCAGTGTTTCTCAACTCCAGTCCTCAAACAATACACATTTTATTAAAGGTCTGGACAAGATCATCAGATTCAACTTGTCAACTAATCATCAAGCCCTCGATGAGTTGAATCGGGTATTTTTGTCCGGGGCTACAACAAAAATGTGTGATGTTGGGTGCTCGACTGCAGTTGAGAAACACTGATCTAAATGAACATGGAGAGCAGTCTCTTGATGAAGCGATAGACTTGAGGGGGTCTTACCTTCACATAGACCATGGGGAGGGTCTGCTTGGCTCGGCTGTAGTGTCTAGCAACTCTGTACACAGTCTCAGGAACGTAGTCCAGAACCAGGTTGAGATACACCTCGTCCTTCTGTAACAAACAAACACACACACACACACACACATTTAGAGTATGAGTCAGACTAGGGGCAGTGGGCCGAGGAGGTTAGAAGCATGTATCAATTCCTTTGGTGTGATCACAATGTAACAGGGTTCTTGTTCATTAGGCACCAAACGGAAGAAAATGGACTGAAATGCTGAGGGGCTACCTGGACCAAAAAGAAAGGCAAATTTTCGTATTCCGTTGCAAAACATATTTTCCATTGTGTGCCTAATGAAAACAACCCAGGCCTTGCTGTGTGACTAAGCAGGCCAGACAGACAGTGAGAGAGAGGAAAAAAAAAGAAGAAAAACAGTTACTGTATGATCTGGCAGAGAGACACAAGCTAGACTTAACATCAAGGGAGTCAGATAGTTGTTTTTCTTGGCAGGACAACAGAGGAACAGATGACTGTTCTAGTGAGGGCAATGGGATATCACACTTTCTCTATGAATCCGTCGCTGCAGATGTCTTCAATGAACCACGAAAAGAATGATCACATTTACACAGTGTATAATACATTAAGAACAGCGTCCTAATATTGAGTTGCGTGCCCTCCCCCAGTCCTCCCTTTTGCCCTCAGAACAGCCTCAATTTGTCTGGGTATGTACTCTACAAGGTGTCAAAAGCGTGCCAGCATCCCCGTGGAACATGTTGACGCCAATGCTTCCCACAGTTGTGTCAAGTTGGCTTAATGTCCTTTGGGTGTTGGACCATTCTTTATACACATCGGAAACTGTTGAGCATGAAAAGCCCAGCAGTGTTGCAGTTCTTGACCC
This sequence comes from Oncorhynchus clarkii lewisi, assembly GCF_045791955.1. Taxonomy (NCBI): domain Eukaryota; kingdom Metazoa; phylum Chordata; class Actinopteri; order Salmoniformes; family Salmonidae; genus Oncorhynchus; species Oncorhynchus clarkii. Next base: position 23,990,230 of record NC_092153.1, read on the forward strand.
GAACTGGTGCGCCTGTCAACTACTACCATACCCCGTTCAAATCCCCCGTTTGTCTTGCCAATTCACCCTCTGAACGGCATAATTGCACTCATAACTCCTTCTTCAACCGGTCTCCTCTCCTTCATCGACACTGATTGAAGTTGATTTAACAAGTAATGGATCATAGCGTTCACCTGGATTCCCCTAGTCAGTCTATGAAATGGAAAGAGCAGGTGTTCTAAAATGTTTTGTATACAGTTGAAGTCGGAAGTTTACATACACTTAGGTTGGAGTCATTAAAACTTGTTTTTCAACCACTCCACAAATGACTTGTTAACAAACTATAGTTTTGGCATGTCAGTTAGTACATCTACTTTGAGCATGACAAGTAATTTGTAACTGTTTACAGACAGATTATTTCACTGTATCACAATTCCAGTGGGTCAGAAGTTTACATAAACTAAGTTGACTGTGCCTTTAAACAGCTTGGAAAATTCCATAAAATGATGTCATGGCTTTAGAAGCTTCTGATAGGCTAATTGATATCATTTGGGTCAATCGAAGGTGTACCTGTGGATGTATTTCAAGGCCTACCGTCAAACTCAGAGCCTCTTTGCTTGACATCATGGGAAAATCAAAAGAAATCTGCCAAGACCTCAGAAAAAGAATTGCAGACCTCCAAAAGTCTGGTTCATCCTTGGGAGCAATTTTCAAACGCCTGAAGGTATCACGTTCATCTGCACACACAACCGTACCCAAGTATAAACACCATGGGACCACGCAGCTGTCATACCGCTCAGGAAGGAGACGTGTTCTGTCTCCTAGAGATGAACATACTTTGGTGTGAAAAGTGCAAATCAATCCCAGAACAACAGCAAAAGACCTTGTGAAGATGCTGGAGGAAACTGGTACAAAAGTATCTATATCCACAGTAAAACTATCCTATATTGAGGAAGAAGGAAGAAGCCAGACTATGGTTTGCAACTGCACATGGGGACAAAGATCGTACTTTTTGGAAAATGCCCTCTGGTCTGATGAAACAAAAATAAAACTATTTGGCCAGGATGACCATCGTTATGTTTGGAGGAAAAGGGAGGCTTGCAAGCCGAAGAACACCATCCCAACCGTGAAACATGGGGGTGGCAGTATCATGTTGTGGGGGTGCTTTGCTGCAGGAGGGACTGGTGCACCTCACATAATAAATGGCATCATGAGGGAGGAATATTATTTGGATATATTGAAGCAACATCAAGATATCAGTCAGGAAGTTTAAGCTTGGGTCTTCCAAATGGACAACAACTCCAAGCATACTTCCAAAGTTGTGACAAAATGGCATAAGGACAGCACAGTCAAGGTATTGGAGTGGCCATCACAAAGCCCTGACCTCAATCCTATAGAAAATTTGTGGGCAGAACTGAAAAAGTGTGTGCAAGCAAGGAGGCCTACAAACCTGACTCCGTTATACCAGCTCTGTCAGGAATGGGCCAAAATTCACCCAACTTATTGTGGGAAGCTTGTAGAACTACTAGGATTAAACGTCAGGAATCTCAAGACACAGTCAGTCGCACACACACATAGAGAGAGAGAGAGAGAGAGAGACACACACACAAAACAGACACTTCCTGATAGAGCAATGCTCTAAAATAAGCCCCACACAAAGGATGACTCACTCTCCTGCCTGCCTCACTACAGCAACAGCAGCCCCTAAATTACACCTCTGATTGGCTCATCGGCTCACACAAAAGGCAGGTGATTGGATACTTCCCTTGTTCCCTCCTGACCATGTAAATAGCTGATTGGTTTGACAGCAACAGGTAGTGACTGCTTGACTGCTCAGTGCTCTGCCCCAAGTGACAGTGTGTGGTCTGTCTATTTTCTGTATTTGCCAGCATTCGCTAAATAAACTCATAGGTTATCTGTAAATCATGTGGTAGGTTTTTTTTTATTTTTATTTTTTTATTTCACCTTTATTTAACCAGGTAGGCTAGTTGAGAACAAGTTCTCATTTGCAACTGCGACCTGGCCAAGATAAGGCATAGCAGTGTGAACAGACAACACAGAGTTACACATGGAGTAAACAATTAACAAGTCAATAACACAGTAGAAAAAAGGGGAGTCTATATATACATTGTGTGCAAAAGGCATGAGAAGGTAGGCAAATAATTACAATTATGCAGATTAACACTGGAGTGATTAATGATCAGATGGTTATGTACAGGTATATTGGTGTGCAAAAGAGCAGAAAAATAAATAAATAAAAACAGTATGGGGATGAGGTAGGTGAAAATGGGTGGGCTATTTACCAATAGACTATGTACAGCTGCAGCGATCGGTTAGCTGCTCAGATAGCAGATGTTTGAAGTTGGTGAGGGAGATAAAAGTCTCCAACTTCAGCGATTTTTGCAATTCGTTCCAGTCACAGGCAGCAGAGAACTGGAACGAAAGGCGGCCAAATGAGGTGTTGGCTTTAGGGATGATCAGTGAGATACACCTGCTGGAGCGCGTGCTACGGATGGGTGTTGCCATCGTAACCAGTGAACTGAGATAAGGCGGAGCTTTACCTAGCATGGACTTGTAGATGACCTGGAGCCAGTGGGTCTGGCGACGAATATGTAGCGAGGGCCAGCCGACTAGAGCATACAAGTCGCAGTGGTGGGTGGTATAAGGTGCTTTAGTGACAAAACGGATGGCACTGTGATAAACTGCATCCAGTTTGCTGAGTAGAGTGTTGGAAGCAATTTTGTAGATGACATCGCCGAAGTCAAGGATCGGTAGGATAGTCAGTTTTACTAGGGTAAGTTTGGCGGCGTGAGTGAAGGAGGCTTTGTTGCGGAATAGAAAGCCGACTCTTGATTTGATTTTCGATTGGAGATGTTTGATATGGGTCTGGAAGGAGAGTTTAGAGTCTAGCCAGACACCTAGGTACTTATAGATGTCCACATATTCAAGGTCGGAACCATCCAGGGTGGTGATGCTGGTCAGGCGTGCGGGTGCAGGCAGCGAACGGTTGAAAAGCATGCATTTGGTTTTACTAGCGTTTAAGAGCAGTTGGAGGCCACGGAAGGAGTGCTGTATGGCATTGAAGCTCGTTTGGAGGTTAGATAGCACAGTCTCCAAGGACGGGCCGGAAGTATATAGAATGGTGTCGTCTGCGTAGAGGTGGATCAGGGAATCGCCCGCAGCATGAGAAACATCATTGATATATACAGAGAAAAGAGTCGGCCCGAGAATTGAACCCTGTGGCACCCCCATAGAGACTGCCAGAGGACCGGACAGCATGCCCTCCGATTTGACACACTGAACTCTGTCTGCAAAGTAATTGGTGAACCAGGCAAGGCAGTCATCCGAAAAACCGAGGCTACTGAGTCTGCCGATAAGAATACGGTGATTGACAGAGTCGAAAGCCTTGGCAAGGTCTATGAAGACGGCTGCACAGTACTGTCTTTTATCGATGGCGGTTATGATATCATTTAGTACCTTGAGCGTGGTTGAGGTACACCCGTGACCGGCTCGGAAACCAGATTGCACAGCGGAGAAGGTACGGTGGGATTCGAGATGGTCAGTGACCTGTTTGTTGACTTGGCTTTCGAAGACCTTAGATAGGCAGGGCAGGATGGATATAGGTCTGTAACAGTTTGGGTCCAGGGTGTCGCCCCCTTTGAAGAGGGGGATGACTGCGGCAGCTTTCCAATCCTTGGGGATCTCAGACGATATGAAAGAGAGGTTGAACAGGCTGGTAATAGGGGTTGCGACAATGGCGGCGGATAGTTTCAGGAATAGAGGGTCCAGATTGTCAAGCCCAGCTGATTTGTACGGGTCCAGGTTTTGCAGCTCTTTCAGAACATCTGCTATCTGGATTTGGGTAAAGGAGAACCTGGAGAGGCTTGGGCGAGTAGCTGCGGGGGGGGGGGGGAGCTGTTGGCCGAGGTTGGAGTAGCCAGGCGGAAGGCATGGCCAGCCGTTGAGAAATGCTTGTTGAAGTTTTCGATAATCATGGATTTATCGGTGGTGACCGTGTTACCTAGCCTCAGTGCAGTGGGCAGCTGGGAGGAGGTGCTCTTGTTCTCCATGGACTTCACAGTGTCCCAGAACTTTTTGGAGTTGGAGCTACAGGATGCAAACTTCTGCCTGAAGAAGTTGGCTTTAGCTTTCCTGACTGACTGTGTGTATTGGTTCCTGACTTCCCTGAACAGTTGCATATCGCGGGGACTATTCAATGTTAGTGCAGTCCGCCACAGGATGTTTTTGTGCTGGTCGAGGGCAGTCAGGTCTGGAGTGAACCAGGGGCTATATCTGTTCTTAGTTCTGCATTTTTTGAACGGAGCATGCTTATCTAAAATGGTGAGGAAGTTACTTTTAAAGAAAGACCAGGCATCCTCAACTGACGGGATGAGGTCAATGTCCTTCCAGGATACCCGGGCCAGGTCGATTAGAAAGGCCTGCTCACAGAAGTGTTTTAGGGAGCGTTTGACAGTGATGAGGGGTGGTCGTTTGACTGCGGCTCCGTAGCGGATACAGGCAATGAGGCAGTGATCGCCGAGATCCTGGTTGAAGACAGCGGAGGTGTATTTGGAGGGCCAGTTGGTCAGGATGACGTCTATGAGGGTGCCCTTGTTTACAGAGTTAGGGTTGTACCTGGTGGGTTCCTTGATGATTTGAGTGAGATTGAGGGCATCTAGCTTAGATTGTAGGACTGCCGGGGTGTTAAGCATATCCCAGTTTAGGTCACCTAACAGAACAAACTCTGAAGCTAGATGGGGGGCGATCAATTCACAAATGGTGTCCAGGGCACAGCTGGGAGCTGAGGGGGGTCGGTAGCAGGCGGCAACAGTGAGAGACTTATTTCTGGAGAGAGTAATTTTCAAAATTAGTAGTTCGAACTGTTTGGGTATGGACCTGGAAAGTATGACATTACTTTGCAGGCTATCTCTGCAGTAGACTGCAACTCCTCCCCCTTTGGCAGTTCTATCTTGACGGAAGATGTTATAGTTGGGTATGGAAATCTCAGAATTTTTGGTGGCCTTCCTGAGCCAGGATTCAGACACGGCAAGGACATCAGGGTTAGCAGAGTGTGCTAGAGCAGTGAGTAAGACAAACTTAGGGAGAAGGCTTCTGATGTTGACATGCATGAAACCAAGGCTTTTTCGATCACAGAAGTCAACAAATGAGGGTGAGGTTATGATATTGGGCTGGAAAAAATATGGCAAATGTCATATTTTTTAGAATTTTTTTAGATGGGGTATGTCGTTTATGTGCCAATTTGTGCCATGGCTGCATATGTCTAAATTAGATTTTGTTTTCCCCAGAGTCTCACTAGAAGCCTTGTATATGCTTATAAATGAAGCAAAGCTATGCTTCACCAATCAAGAGGAAAGGCAAATCTGTTTCAAACAGACCACTTAGGACCCTGATTAACCATTAGATGGTGGAAATTATACAGCATACAAGATGCAAATCTGTGTATTTTGCAGAATGGTATAGTTAAGCAATAAAGCCCCGAGGGGGTGTGGTATAAGGGCTGTTCGTAGGCACGACGCAATGCGGAGCCCTTAGTCGTGATATATTGACACAAAACACAAACCACCGAGGTGCCTTATTGCTATTATGAACTGGTTACCAAACCAGCCAGTTAAAAAAATTACAATAATCTGTTGCATGCCCTAATGAGCACCATCCTGTTGAGGCAACCCTCTCTATGGAACAACAGTGACTCCCCTTCCACAGCAGACCGTCTCATGTGTCTATGAAGTCACAGCCAGAGGGGAAAGGGCAAGCAGGGTCGCAGATCAGTGTACAGCCCTCCAGACACTAGGTCCTGGTGTTCTGTCTGACTGGGGCTAAAGGGCATACAGTCATGGGCCACATTTCAATAGTGTAAAGTGGATTCCTCTCCTAGTCCCCACCCAAAATAATACGCTGATAACTGTATAAAATGTTTTCTCCCATCACAAGAGGCGGCAAGGAGATGAATCCAATCACTGGGCAAGGCAGGGAAGAATATGAGCCGGCTCTTTTTAAGGTAGAGCAGAATCATTTTAGTCTGGTCACATAGCAGGCTCCAGTTTCCTCTGGCCCACATCTAGAGGCCAGACACCCAGTGTCAGCATGCCCACCACACTGTGCCAGGATCACATCACATCACATTAACCAGACACGACACAGGTCATAGTGGCAGACTGTCACTTTGTCTATGCAAACAGACCTACACTGCACACCACCATAGGCCACAATGTCAGTCTGCCTAGCCACAATGACCAAAATATCATAATGCACCACATGCCTTTCTTTTTAACAGGTTTTAATGCCCCAACCCAAATGTCCCCTTGTTCACGTATATCCCAGCTAGGGCTGTCCCTGACAAATATAAAATATTGGTCGACCAAGAGTTGTTTGTTCCAATCGATTGGTCAACATTTTTAAATGTGTATTTCTATGTGTTTTAATCAAATCAACTATATTCACTGAGCTCATCTGATGCTTTAACTTCTTGGTGACAGGGGCAGTATTGAGTAGCTTGGATGAATAAGGTGCCCAGAGTAAACTGCCTGCTACTCTGTCCCATATGCTAATATATGCATATTATTAGTAGTATTGGATAGAAAACAGTCTGAAGTTTCTAAAACTGTTTGAATGATGTCTGTGAGTGTAACAGAACTCATATGGCAGGCGAAAACCTGAGACAAATCCAACCAGGAAGTGGGAAATCTGAGGTTTGTAGTTTCATTTAAGTGATGGCCTATCCAATATGCTGTGTCTATGGGGCCAGATTGCACTTCACAAGGCTTCCAGCAGATGTCAACAGTCTTTGGAAAGTTGTTTGAGGCTTCTATTGTGGAAGGGTGTCGAATAAGAGCTGTTTCAACAAGTGGATTAGGCTGAGGCCAATCAGTTGTTTACTGCGCAGTCACGCGGGCGCGCTGTTCCTTCTTTTTCCTCTGTAATGAATACGCTATTGTCCGGTTGGAATATTGAAGATTTATTGTAAAAAAAATAACTAAGGTTTGATTGTAAACATCGTTTGACATGTTGACAAACTGTAATGGAACTCTTGACTTTTCGTCTGGATTTTGCGCTCGCGCATTGTGCCTTTGGAATAGTGAACTAAACGCGTGAACAAAACTAAACGCGTGTATTGGGACATAAATATGGACGTAATCGAACAAAACAAACATTTCTTGTGGAAGTGGGAATCCTGGGAGTGCATTCCGACAAAGATCAGCAAAGGTAAGTGAAGATTCATAATGCCATTTATGACTTTTGTTGACTCCACAATTTGGCAACTGTATGGCTTGATTTTGTGGCTGAACCCGTTCTCAGATTATTGAATATTGTGCTTTTGCCGTAAAAGCTTTTTTGAAATCTGACACAGCGGTTGCATTAAGAACAAGTTTATCTTTAATTCTATGTAAAGCATGTATCTTTCAAAGTTTATGATGAGTATTTCTGTTATTTGATGTGGCTCTCTGTAATTTCTCCAGATATTTTGGAGGCATTTCTGAACTTGGCGCCAATGTAAACTGAGGTTTTTGGATATAAATATGAACTTGATCGAACAAAACATACATGTATTGTCTAACATTGAGTCCTGGGAGTGTCATCTGATGAAGATCGTCAAAGGTTAGTGATTCATTTTATCTATATTTCTGCTTTTTGTGACACCTCTCTTTGGTTGGAAAATGGCTGAATGATATGTTCTGCTTTTGCCGAAAAGCCTTTTTGAAATCGGACACTGTGGTTGGATTAACGAGAAGTGTATCTTTAAAATGGTGTAAAATACTTGTATGGTTGAGGAATTTTAATTATGAGATTTGTTGTTTTGAATTTGGCACCCTGCAATTTAACTGGCTGTTGGCGAGGTGGGATGCTAGCGTCCCGAACGATCCCAGAGAGGTTATTAAGCACACTGTTTGATTAAATAATTAAGACACACAAATGACTAGAGGGAGTCCGACCGGAATTTGATTTGATTGTGCCGGGTTTAGACTTGCTGCGCTGTGTAAAAAATTTAAAAAAAAACAGCAAAAAAAATATTCTAGTTACTCTCCTCCCTGCTGCAGTGAACACCACTGAACATCAAAGTGTTTATCGTGCTGTCCGTGTTGCTGAAGCTGCAATTTCTGACTGTAAAGTTATGTTACCAAAATCCCTCATTTGTTTAGGAAAAACATTCCCTATTCCCTCAACCCTTGCTCTCTTCATGTGACACATGTATGTATTGCATGCCCTTGACCAGAGACCTATTTGTATGGGACTAGTATTACTAGAGAAAGTTGTTTATGTAATTATTACTTCAGAATGTCCGTTATTCCAGAGGACGATTCGGACAGGATTAGTTATTTTCAAAACTGCCCGGTAATTATTATTTTATAACAGTTATGACAGAAGCCTGGAGGTTTTTATTCTAGGCGTGAAGATATTTGAAAAACTATGTCCAGGTGATAGGGCCGCACTGATAACTCAAGCCTGGTTCCCAAGTTTCTAAACCATCATTAGGACATTTTAGTGATCCACAGTACATCCTAAAGGCTATGGATGACAAAGTTATCATTTCCAAATGTTCAGATCAGTTGTATGCTGCCTTGCAATCTATTAACAGCAAAGGTTGCATTAAATAGGCTTAATATTTTTTACTGATGCATTTGGAAATATTCTATTCATACGCACAAAACATAAACAAAATAATTCACTGTGAAAGTTGATAGGCCATTCATATATAGCTTATGAACAGCACTTTGTACAATTTATCCAATCAGTTCTCTTGCGCAACACCTGTCAAGCTCAGACATTTCTATCAAAACACAGGGATGTCAATTAGCACGGGACTAGTATTAAATCGCCAAAAAAACAGTAGGTTATTCTGGATGGAATTGTTACTCTCCTGCCATGTCAAAATTACTGACATGGTAGATTCGGACGGGACTAAAATCACAGATGTAATTATGTGCACGAGCACAAAACACCACATTACCCGACCTCCCCCAGTAAAACGAATCCAATCCGAATAGGGCACAATGGGGCCTGATTTATAGCATATCATAATCACATCAATATATTGGTCATAAACTCTGAACACCCAAATGGATGCAGAGGACACCCCAACCCAAGCACTCTGTTCTGCCACCTCAGGCAGCTCCCATTCAGCTCAGTCCAAGATCTTGGCACCCCAATGGTGGAACAAGCTTCTCCCTGAAGCTAGGACAGCAGAGTCCCTGCCCATCTTCCGAAAGCACCTGAAACCCTACCTCTTAAACAGTATCTTAAATAATTCTCCTCCTCACCTGGACACCCCCCACCAAAAAAAACAATTATGCACTTGACCCCAACCCCCCTTCTAGCTCTTACTCTACTGACAGCTATGTTATTGAGGACAAATGTACTTTCTATGCCTGTGATATGTGGTTGTCCCACCTAGCCATCTTAAGGATGAATGCACTAACTATAAGTCGCTCTGGATAAGAGCGTCTGCTAAATTACTAAAATGTAAATGACAAACCCGAAAAGGGGTATGTTTACTGGTTGCTGAGGAGATAAAGGGATAGTCCAATGTGTGGAATAAATTTGACAATTTGTGGGAAAGCACTGGAGATCAAGAAAAAGGTAGGGCGCAAGCGCTGCGGGCATATTATGTGTGCAAAACAGACGCTGTATAGATTACAATATTATTTTTCTGACCGTTTGGAACAATGTAAACAGCAAATAATGTATAAGCGTACCAGAGTCTGTTGTAACGTTTTTTTGTTAAGCCTTTATTACAGCAGTCTGTTTAAGCTAATTAAATCAAGGCTCACTTTATTTTCATTTTAAAACTAAAATACTTGACTGCATTTCATATCATGAATGACTCGTATGCTGTGCGATGACATGAATGAATGACTGAAACAGTAGCCTATAAAAGTATTGAAATACAGGCCTAAGAAAGTTACGGTGTTAAGACTAAACCGGATGCACTTTCAGGCCGACAGCTCAGTCAGTGGTAGTTATATACAAGGCTGCTATACTAAGCCTACCAATGATAATGACATTACTTATGATCATAATAATAAGACGATCAAGAAAAAAAAGAGCATTATAAATAGTTACTCCGACAACTTGGAACAGTGTAAACACTAAATAAATTAGAAATAATGTCAGAGAGGATGTTCTAACAAAAAACTAAAGTATAAAGCCTTTCTTACAGCAATGCAAAGATTAAAAACAGCCGAATTTGTGAAATTGTTTACTTGACATGTTGTTGCATGAGCACGGAATCAGTAGGCTATTAAACACTCAAACAGGCAACTGAAGCAGGACCTGTCTTATTTCTGCAGATATACTGATGATTTCTAAAGCCAGGCACATTTAACAGTTAGGCTATTGATTATAGACCTAATTAAGTTGGGGTTTCCCCTCTCCTCACCTTTCTTAGACAATAAGGTAAGGGCTGTTCTCTCATCTAACTCCGCTGCTGCCGCATTTGTTATAAAATAATATCATTTATATTTGTGTTGCTCCATTGTTCTTATGTAATTTAACCATATACAATTTCAGGAGCACGTCTTAGAGTGATGGATCGTGTCATCCCCATGACCTCTGCTGCAGAGGATAAGTTCATTAGTTACCAGCCTCAGAAATTACAGCCTAAATAAATGCTTCACAGAGTTCAAGTAACAAGACACATCTCAACATCAACTGTTCAGAGGAGACTGCGTGAACCAGGCCTTAAATCATTGAATTGCTGCAAAGAAACCATTACTAAAGGACACCAATAATAATAAGAGACTTGCTTGGGCCAAGAAATACAAGCAATGGACATTAGACCGGTGGAAATCTGTCCTTTGGTCTGTCCAAATTTGATATGTTTGGTTCCAACCGCCAGGTCTTTGTGAGACGCAGAGTAGGTGAACAGATGATCTCCACATGGGTGGTTCCCACCGTGAAACATGGAGGTGGTGTAATGGTGCTTTGCTGGTGACACTGATTTATTTAGAATTCCAGGCACACTTAAACAGCATGGTTACCACAGCATTATGCAGCAATACGCCATTCCATCTAGTTTGCGTTTGCATCAGATGACCTGGGCTCCACAATCACCCAACCTCAACTCAATTGAGACGGTTTGGGATGAGTTGGACACCGAGTGAAGTAAAAGCATCCATCAAGTGCTCAGCATATGTGGGAACTCTTTCAAGACAGTTGGAAAAGCATTCCAGGTGAGTACCTCATGAAACTGGTTGTGAGATTTCCAAGAGTGTGTAAAGCAGACATCAAGGCAAAGGGTGGCTACTTTGACGAATCTAAAATATATTTTGATTTGTTTAACACTTTTTTGGTTACTACATAATTCCATATGTGTTGTCATAGTTGATGTCTTCCCTATTATTCTACAATGTATAAAATAGTAAAAATAAAGAATAACTCAGACGACTAAATGGGGCTAGCCCTAATCCCAACAATATAAGAGTATAAACCTAAACAGCTTAAGTTAATATGAAAATCTTAACAATGGAAAGTCAAAGAATGTAAGTGGTAGAAACAGATTTCAGGAGCAACATTTAGCCTAGCCAGTGTCAAACAAAAACTTGTTGAATAGCGAGTCTCCATCACCTGCAACAACACACAGAGACAGACGGACTGACTGACGTATGAGCAGCAACCACCCACCTTGTCTCCACTGGAATAGAAGAAGTAGCGTAAACGCACTATGTTGCAGTGGTCCAGTTTCCTCATGATCTGCAGCTCCCGGTTCTGTGACGAGATGAGAAAGAGACATTGAGAAAATCTGACAACCTGCGAGTATTAGACAAGTCAAACAGGCTAAAGAAGCTGCACTCTCCCAGACAGTATCTCTCCCAGAAGAAACTTTCCTCTGATTCTGAACCAGTTAGACACACTCTCTTAAATGAGTCTTAAAAAGCTTTTGAGGCTCATCTGATAGGGGCTGACAGATCCAGGGTTAGGGAAAATGGCTGTTCAGAGAGAGAGAGGGAGAGAGAGAGCGAGAGAGAGACAACATAACATGGAGCATCCAGACTTCTCCCCCAAAGCCCTCAGTGTTTCCCAAACCGCTCGTTGAGTACCCCGCAGCCTAGCAGCTCCACTTACTAGATCTAATCCAGTACTAGCAGACCTGGTTCAACTGGTCAGCCGGTTGGTTAAATCAGGTGTGCTAGTATTAGATTAGATCAAACAAGTGGAATGGCAAGGGGTACTCAAGGAGAGGTTTGGGAAACAGCTAAAACATAACCATGGGTGTCCATCACACAGGTAGTGAAACATTCAAGATAAGAATCTGAGCATTTCTAGACTGAGTTTGGCACCCTGTCACTGTTTTAAATTACAAGCCCACACATGGTTAATTTAGGCCAGCTACATCCGTCATAGATCAGTGACAGCCATACCTGAATGGGGGTCAAATCATGTCAGTGAAATCTGAACAGGGAGCAAATTACCCACAGACACACATTATAAGCTATTTCAAACACTGGCACAGAGCAGCCATTGCAACACTTGTTTAACACAGTTACGGCAGTCATAATGTAGGCTACATGCAGTCCATTCATGATGACTGAGGAAATCCATGGGTTGAGTTTCCTTTAGGGGGCGACAATAGGAGTTATGAAGAACAACTCAATGCTTGAGCTAAAGCTGGAATAGGGAGGGACGAGACTCCATTTCAGCTCCAACAGGAAGGGGCGTGTTCTCACAAGACATGGCATCACTCGGGACGAGGGCATCATGCTCAGGCCGAGTGCATGAACCAAACGCCCATCAGTGTGGTACGGCAGGCAGTGCTAGACGATCACGAGAGAGCAGTCTCACAGCGGTAAGCAACCTGACTAACCTCCTAAAGTATTTTCAGTCGAATGACAGTAGACATGTGAGACCATTTAATGTGAGCTCACATAAGCTACGGATAAAAGTAAAACATACAGTTGAAGTCAGAAGTTTAAATACACTTAAGTTGGAGTCATTAAAACTTGTTTTTCAACCAATCTCTTGTTAACAAACTATAGTTTTGGCAAGTCGGTTAGGACATCTACTTCGTGCATGATGCAAGTAATTTTTCCAACAACTGTTTACAGACAGATTATTTCACTGTATCACAATTCCAGCAGGTCAGAAGTTTACATACACTAAGTTGACTGTGCCTTTAAACAGCTTGGAAAATTCCATAAAATGTCATGGCTTTAGAAGCTCTGATAGGCTAATTGACATAATTTGAGTCAATTGGAGGTGTACCTGTGGATGTATTTCAATGCCTACCTTCAAACTCAGAGCCTCTTTGCATTGACATCATGGGAAAATCACAAGAAAGCTTCCAATACCTCAGAAAAAAATGTGTAGACCTCCACAAGTCTGGTTCATCCTTGGGAGAAATGTCCAAATGCCTGAAGGTACCACGTTCATCTGTACAAACAATAGTACGCAAGTATAAACAACATGGGCCCACGCAGCCGTCATTCCGCTCAGGAAGGAGACACGTTCTGTCTCCTAGAGATGAACGTACTTTGGTGCGAAAAGTGCAAATCAATCCCAGAACAACAGCAAAGGACCTTGTGAAGATGATGGAGGAAACAGGTACAAAAGTATCTATATCCACAGTAAAATGAGTTCTAAATCGACATAACCTGAAAGGCCGCTCAGCAAGGAAGAACCCACGGCTCCAAAACCGCCATAAAAAAGCCTGACTATGGTTTGCAACTGACAAAGATCTTACTTATTGGAGAAATGTTCTCTGGTCTGATGAAACAAAAATATAACTGTTTGGCCATAATGACCATTGTTATGTTTGAAGGAAAAAGGGGTATGCTTGCAAGCCGAAGAACACTGTCCCAAACGTGAAGCACGGGGGTGGCAGCATCATGTCGTGGGAGTGCTTTGCTGCAGAAGGAACTGGTGCACTTTACAAAATAGATGGGATCATGAGGTAGGAATATTCTGTGGATATATTGAAGCAACATCTCAAGACATCAGTCAGGAAGTTTAAGCTTGGTCGCAAATGGGTCTTCCAATGGACAATGACCCCAAGCATACTTCCAAAGTTGTGGCAAAATGGCGTAAGGACAACAAGGACAACAAAGTCAAGGTATTGGAGTGGCCACCACAAAGCCCTGACCTCAATTCTATAGAACATTTGTGGGCAGAACTGAAAAAGCATGTGCGAGCAAAGAGGCCTACAAACCTGACTCAGTTACACCAGCTCTGTCAGGAGGAATGGGCAAAAATTCACCCAACTTATTGTGGGAAACTTGTGGAAGGCTAGCCAAAATGTTTGACCCAAGTTAAACAATTTAAAGGCAATGCTACCAAATACTAATTGAGTGTATGTAAACTTCTGACCCACTGGGAATGTGATGAAGGAAATAAAAACTGAAATAAATCACTACTATTATTCTGACATTTCACATTCTTAAAATAAAGTGGTGATCCTAACTGACCAAAGACAGGGAATTTTTACTAGGATGAAATGTCAGGAATTGTGAAAAACTGAGTTTAAATCTATTTTGCTAAGGTGTATGTAAACTTCCGACTTAAACTGTAGTGTAGAAAACACTTTTTGGGGGAAGAAAATCAACACTATTCCTTAAGAATTGCTTATTAAAATGTGAGTCTCCAGTCAGGGATCTTGTTTCAGTGATGTCATACTAAACTTTCGTTACTCAAAAACGCACAGTGCAAGTTTATTCTAAAAATAAACTCTCCGATGTAGTCGTCTCTGCAGTGAAATGGTCCTCACCTTGAACCTCTTGTCCTGCAGAACCTTCTTGATGGCTATTAGCTCCCCGGAGTCACACAGTTTAGCCTGGTAGACCACGCCGAACGAGCCGTTGCCGATGACCTTAGTGTCTGTATAGCTGACCTCCTGCGGCCGGTCGGGGCCCTGGCCTGGGGTCGCTACCACCGTGGTCACCTTACTGCCATCTTTGTCTCCTGAGAGAGAGGGAGAAAGAAAAGAGAATAATCAATGTCATACAAGAGATACAGTATAGGACAACTCATTCAGCCACACACAATCTTTACACCAAGAAGCTCCTGTAACATTTCTCATCCTCTCTCATCACTGCATCTCTAGATGTAGGCTCAGAATGAAGCCTGTAAGCCAGAAATAGGAAGCTGTACTAACCCACTTCTTAGCAATGAGTAATTTCCTAGGAGCAGGGCTACCCATGTTAAGACTCTGGCAGACACTGTAATGACGACAGCCTGAAAGTACAGTAGAAGGAAGGATAAAGGGTGTAGGCGTAAAGGTTGTGGTGAAATGAGGATGTAGTTTTAGTCTCAGATAGGGTAGGGTGCACTGCAAACGGCTAAGCACTTTTGTAGTATGGTTGAAGCAACGCTGCAGGCAGCAAATGTTTCCCCACATAACAGCTCCAATTCAACACCTGCACTTTGCCATCGCAACTTTTGACAACATGAAAATGGAGGTGTGAGTTGACAGACCAAGACAAACACTAACAGCCGGTCCCAAATCGCCATTTACCCATCCCTTCGTTGTTTGTAGATCTGACAGGCTCTTCTAACCTACCGTTTATGGCTGACACCTGGCCATGGACCTCAACACAAACCCAAAGAGCACCAAACAATCCTAGATTGCACTGTTTTAGGACCATTATTGTTTTCACTATATATTTTACCTCCTGGTGATGTCAATCGGAAAACATAATGTTAACTTTCACTGCTATGCGGATGATACACAGCTGTACATTTCAATGAAACATGGTGAAGCCCCAAAATTGCCCTCCGTGGAAGCCTGTGTTTCAGCCATAAGGAAGTGGACGGCGGATCTTTTTAAACTTTTAAACTTGGACAAAACAGAGATGCTATTTCTAGGTCCCAAGAAACAAAGATCTTCTGTTGGATCTAACAATTAATCTTGATGGTTGTACAGTCGTCTCAAATAAAACTGAAGGACCTTAGCGTTACTCTGGACCCTTATCTTTCTTTTGACGAACATATCAAGACTATTTCAAGGACAGCTTTCCCCCCCCATCTTCGTAACATTGCAAAAATCTGAAACTTTCTGTCCAAAAATGATGCAGAAAAGTTGCTTTTGTCACTTCTAGATTAGACTACTGCAATGCTCTACTTTCCGGCTACCCGGATAAAGCACTAAATAAACTTCAATTAGTGCTAAGCACGGCTGCTAGAATCTTGACTAGGACTAGAGAATTTTATCATATTACTCCAGTGCTAGCCTTTCTACACTGACTTCCTGTCTCTTTATGTAGTCTCTCCTGTGGTGATGTGTGTTTTGTCCTATATTTATATTATATTTATTTTTATTTTTAAATCCCAGGCCCCTGTTCCCGAATGAGGCCTTCTGTCTTTTGGTAGGCCGTCATTGCAAATAAGAATGTTCTTAAAACAGACTTGCCTAGTTAAATAAAGGTTAAATTAAATTTAAAAAGGCTAGGGCTGATTTCAAGGTTTTACTGCGGACCTACAAAGCATTACATGGACTTGCTCCTACCCATCTCTACGATTTGGTGCTGCCGTACATACCTACACTTACGCTACGGTCACAAGACGCAGGCCTCCTTATTGTCCTTCGAATTTCTAAGCAAACAGCTGGAGGCAGGGCTTTCTCCTATAGAGCTCCATTTTTATGAAATGGTCTGCCTATCCATGTGAGAGTCTTTATTGAAAACTCATCTCTTCAGTAGGTCCTATGATTGAGTGTAGTCTGGCCCAGGGGTGTGAAGGTGAACTGAAAGGAACTGGAGCAACGACCCTTGCTGTCTCTGCCTGGCCGACTCCCCTCTCTCCACCAGGATTCTGGCTACTGGTGCTCTTCCATCCCGTCCCTAGGAGGGGTGCATCACTTGAGTGGGTTGAGTCACTAACGTGATCTCCCTGTCCGGGTTTAGCGCCCCCCCCCCCCCCCCAGGTTCGTGCCAGAGTGGGTGGGGGGGGGGGGGGGGATCTTCATGGGCTATACTCAGCCTCGTCTCAGGGTAGTAACTTGATGGTTTGGGGGCTGTGCAAAGTGGGTGGGGTTATATACTGCCTGGTTGGCCCTGTCCAGGGGTATCGTCGGAAGGGGCCACAGTGTCTCCCGACCCCTCCTGTCTCAGCCTCCAGTACTTATGCTGCAATAGTTTGTGTGTCGGGAGGCTAGGGTCAGTCTTATGTCTGGAGTATTTCTCCTGTCTTATCCGGTATCCTGTGTGAATTTAAGTATGCTACCTCTAATTCTCTCGCTCTCCCTCCCAGAGAACCTGAGCCCTGGGACAATGCCTCAAGACTACCTGGCCTGATAACTCCTTGTTGTCCCCAGTCCACCGTGCTGCTGCTCCAGTATTCTGCCTGTAGCTATGGAACCCTGAACTGTTCACCGGACTTGCTACCAGGTCCCGGACGTGCTGTTTTCGACAAGCTCTTTCTACCGCACCTGCTGTCTCAACCTCTGAATGCTCGGCTATGAAAAGCCAACTGACATTTACTCCTGAGTCGCTGACCTGTTGCACCCTCTACAACCACTGATGATGATTATGATTATTATTAGACCTTGCTGGTCATCTATGAAAGGTTGAAACATCTTGGCCATGTACTGTTACAATCTCAACCCGGCACAGCCAGAAGAGGACTGGCCACCCATCAGAGCTTGGTTCCCCTCTAGGTTTCTTCCTAGGTTCCTGCCTTTCTAGGGAGTTTTTCCTAGTCACCGTGCTTCTACATCTGCATTGCTTGCCGTTTAGGGTTTAGGCTGGGTTTCTGAATGGCACTTTGTGACGTTGGCTGATGTAAAAAGGGCTTTATAAATACATTTGATTGATTGACTATAAGCTTTATCAATAGCAGTGCACGAACCTGTCAATCACAAAAGTACAAACTACTCTTCAACGAACTAAGAAGTGCATCATGATGAAGTCTACCACAATGCTGTTTTTGGAAATTGACAAGCCAAAACGACATTATACAGCCTAAAACTGCTAGCAAACTCCACCAGCATGCCCCATTAGTAGTCATGCAACATTCCAATTGGCATGAAGAGAATGAAAGACACCAGTGGCGAAGTACTCCGTAAAATGAACGATATGCTGAAGGAGTTTGATCTTCAAACATAATGAAGTAAAAAACAGATCTCACATAAACAGCTGGAGCTCTGTCCATGAGTGACTTCACAGAGTCCCCCCTGCATAGGAATTAGCAACATGAGGAATGGAGAAGATCCATTATTATTATTATTGAGCCTTTCTACGCCACTGTTTGCAAGGATGACACGCGGAGAAGTTTAAAATCCATTACTTGTTTGGAAAATATTAGGCCTGGGTATCCATTAGACACCAAACGGAATAAACAGAAAACACTCTGGAACAAGAAGCAGGGACTATCTGGACGTGTTCAATAAGAAAAAAAAGCCTAATTGCTTTCCTTGGCTAAATGTTTTAAAGCATTCCAGTTGCGAGTCCTAATGAACATGACCTTGGTCTGACAGCCAGTCTTACCAATTTACTAGAGATAATTTATCATCTCAGATCATGTAAGGAACGTAAGCGAGTTGGCTTGGTGGTTTGTTAAATTATTTTTTCCATTCACTTTAAAAATGGCCACTCCATACTTTAAAGACATAGCTCTAGGCCTATATACTAGTGATTATACCTTGTAGGAGTGTTGGTGTAGCACTGACCTCTTAGCACCCTGCAATCTGTTTTACAACCAGCACTTACATATCTCTATGGTGCGCACACACAGAGTGCCCTAATGCCCCTCTAACAGTGACAAGGTCACCTGACCTCTGATACTATTGCCTTGGCTATTGCAGAGGCATGACGAAGGATGAGACAGTGCAGCAGCAGAATTTCACAACAGGTCCAACACAGCTACGTCGGGGGATCCAGCACTGAACTCTGCACTCTCTCCAGCGTTGCTACCGTCTGGGTCAGAAGTCAAGGCATAGAGGAAATACTAGTCAAAGAAAATGTTAAATATACATTATCAATGTGCCAATCCTGTCTGAACACGCTGCATCTCTATAGGAACCCACTGAGCTCGTAATGTGGTAGAATATGGGAATTTGATCTTGGGGGTCAGACCACTCCAGGTCACACACTTCCTCCCATTCTCTGCTGAGTAGCAGGAAAGTGGAGCAAAATGTCAGAGCTGCCAACGCCTGATGGAGAAGGGAGGGACAGAGAAGAGAGTTCTGCCAAATTAGGCATCCCCTCCTCCTCTGAACACACAGAGAGAACAAGCACCCAACCGGATGCCTGACACCATGTCACTACTGCAGGGGATGGAATTGTAATAAGGACAATGTCGATTATAAATGGGGATCACTGACGTTAAAAATCGTGACAATCAGAGATTACAGATTGGACAAGCCTTTTCATTATCCTAATGCGTTTGACAGTGTCTACCGTGAGTGACCATTGTTTATCCTCAAAATGTCAAAAGAGAAACCCGACACCAGGGAGTAGGCCTCAATACCTCTCCCTGTGATAAATCCTTGAACACCTCCCCGTACTCATCCCTGGGTCTGAAAGGAGAGACAGAGCAAAGCACATTAGAGCAAAAGGCCCTTAATGAAAATCCCTACCCTGACCGCTGCATCACGCCCTTGGCAGCAGTGCAATAATCCTCTAGTCCATCTATCCATTGGCTGCTCTCTCCCAGCTTAGCACTGCATGAAGAAATTGGGTCTGATAGACTAGCCAATTGGATTCCTACCATAGAAATACAATTACTTGAACAGACATTCCTATTCAGGTCATGTTCTACGATGGGTGGGCCTGAGTGTAGAGTCAAATTGCCCTGGTCCGATGGGTCTTTATCCCATCGAGTAATTATATTCTATGGACCTGCCCCTGACAGTCTATCCATCCACTTTAGCCAGTCAGTCGTCACCACCATGCCATCACTTGACTACTGTGCAGTATGTCACTTTTGGTATACTAACTATATCTATACCAAGCATACTATATAAAAGCATACAATATACTCAATTCACATCAAATAGTACAGTTAGTATGAGTATTCGAACACAGCTTAGGCTAGCCTACAGATCACATGACCGGATGCATTAGTTCAATGGTCTACTGACAGCCCAACCCTCCCTTCATTCCTACAGACGACTGACTAACTGGCCTTAGCATAGCAGGAGGGGGGACGTCCCCTAACACTGACGGCTTCCCATTTCCTTCTAGGGAATTACCCCCAGTATGAGGAAGGATTTAAGTCTCTCCTCCAAGATGGCGTAGCAGTCTTTTGTCCTGTTGTGTCCCTTGTATACATCTTTTTACATATTTTTCTTCGCACATATTTTTTAAAATATTTTCAACCTAAACTTCTAAATACTCTCCTGCAACCCGCCTCACCCAATGTGGCGTGGATCTGCTATTTCTATTTACTTCGGATCTGGAATCCCTCAACTGAAGCTAGCCAGCTAACTACCTACCAGCTATCAAACCATTGCTAGCGGTCATCAGCTAACCTTTAGCTCGGAAAGCTCTCGCCAGTTCGACCGACGTGACTCAAACCAGAGCATAACGGCCCCATTTCTCTCCATATCCCCGGATTCCTACCGCAAACTCTGAACATTTTCATCTGGATCGCCGCAACTAGCTAACCGCAATCCCGGGAGACCACTCCTGGTTAGCGTTTCCATCCCGGAGCAAGCACCAATTAGCCTGAAGCTAGCCCGGCCAGGGCTCCTGTGCTACCACCGAAGCCCACTCCTGGGCTACAATATCCGGACCCCGCCGGGGCACGGAACCCCGCCGATCCTCTACAACAATCTGCTCGAGGATTCCTACAGGCCCGCTGACGTCCGCTGAAGGCCCATTCTGCTAACCTGCTAGGCCTGCTACCTACCTAGAGCTACTTGGAACCCTACTAACTCCACGACGGGTCTATCGACGTCACCGTACGAAGAGGCAAAAACAGACTTAGCCTAACTTGCTAGCCCCGACCTGCTAACTGCTAGCTTGCCTGTTAACTGCTTGCTTGCTTGCTAACCCGGTCTGCTAACTGCTAGCTTGCCAGCCCCGGTGTGCTAACTGCTAGCTTGTTTAGCCCCGGCCTGCTAACTGTCTGAATCGCTGTGTTCCCAGTCAACCCAACCACTCACTGGACATGCCTCTCTCTAATATCAATATGCCTCGTCCATTACTGTCCTGGTTAGTGATTAATGTCTTATTTCACTGTAGAGCCTCTAGCCCTGCTCTTTTTTTTTTTTTACCCCTTTTTCTCCCCAATTTCATGGTGTCCAATTGTTGTAGTAGCTACTATCTTGTCTCATTGCCTCAACTCCTGTACGGGCTCGGGAGAGACGAAGGTTGAAAGTCATGCGTCCTCCGATACACAACCCAACCTAGCCGCACTGCTTCTTAACACAGAGCGCATCCAACCCGGAAGCCAGCCGCACCAATGTGTCGGAGGAAACACTGTGCACCTGGCAACACTGCGCCCGTCGCTGGTGCGCGAAGAGACAAGGACATCCCTACCGACCAAGCCCTCCCGAACCCGGACGAAGCTAGGCCAATTGTGCGTCGCCCCATGGACCTCCCGGTCGCGGCCCGGTTACGAGCCTGGGCGCGAACCCAGAGTCTCTGATGGCTCAGCTGGCGCTGCAGTACAGCGCCCTTAACCACTGCGCCACCCGGGAGGCCTGCTCAATATGCCTTAACCAACCATGTGATGTTCCACCTCCGACATGTGCGATGACATCAACCGGTTTAAACGTCTCTAGAGAATATATCTCTCTCATCATTACTCAATGCCTAGGTCTACCTCCAATCTACTCACATCCTACCTTACCTTTGTCTGTACACTATGCCTTGAATCTATGCTATCATGCCCAGAAACCTGCTCCTTTTACTCTCTGTTCCGAACGTGCTAGACAGCCGTACCCTTATCCTACTTTCTCTGTTCCTCTGGTGATGTAGAGGTTAATCCAGGTCCTGCAGTGCCTAGCTTCACTCCCTAGGTGCTCTCATTTGTTGACTTCTGTAACCGTAAAAGCCTTGGTTTCATGCATGTTAACATTAGAAGCCTACTCCCTTAGTTTGTTTTACTCACTGCTTTAGCACACTCTGCACACTGATGTCTTAGTCGTGTCTGAATCCTAGCTAAGGAAAGCCACCAAAAATCATGACATCTCCATCGCTAACTATAACATTTTTCACCAAGATAGAACTGCCAAAGGGGGTGGTGTTGCAATCTACTGCAAAGATTGCATGCAGAGTTCTGTCCTACTATCCCAGTCCGTACCCAAACAATTCGAGCTTCTACTTCTAGAAATTCACCTTTCCAGAAACAAGTCTCTCACTGTTGCCGCTTGCTATATACCTCCCTCTGTCCCCAGCTGTGCCCTCGATACCATATGTGAATTGATTGCCCCCCATCTATCTTCTGAGCTCGTGCTACTAGGTGACCTAAATTGGGACATGGTTAACACCCCGGCCATCCTACAATCCAAGCTTGATGTCATCAATCTCACACAAATGATCAATGAACCTACCAGGTACAACTCCAAATCCGTAAACACGGGCACCCTCAAAGACCTGTCTGCCCTTGACCAGCATAAAAACATCCTGTGGTGTTTTGCATTAGCATCGAATAGCCCCCGTGATATGCAACTTTTCAGGGAAGTTAGGAACAAATATACACAGGCAGTTAGGAAAGCTAAGGCTGGCTTTTTCAAACATAAATTTGCTTCCTGCAACACTAACTCAAAAAAGTTCTGGGACACTGTAAAGTCCATGGAGAATAAGAGCACCTCCTCCCAGCTGCCCATTGCTCTGAGGCTAGGAAACACTGTCACCACCGATAAATCCACTATAATTGAGAATTTCAATAAGCATTTCTCTACGGCTGGCCATGCTTTCCACCTGGCTGCCCCTACCCCGGTCAACTGCCCAGCACCCTCCACAGCAACCCGCCAAAGCCCCCACCATTTCTCCTTTACCCAAATCCAGATAGCTGATGTTCTGAAAGAGCTTCAAAATCTGGACCCCAACAAATCAGCCAGGCTAGACAATCTGGACCCTCTCTTTCTAAAACGATCTGCCAAAATTGTTGCAACCCCTATTACTAGCCTGTTCAACCTCTCTTTCGTATCGTCTGAGATTCCCAAAGATTGGAAAGCTGCCGCGGTCATCCCCCTCTTGAAAGGGGGTGACACTCTAGACCTAAACTGCTACAGACCTATATCTATCCTACCCTGTCTTTCTAAGGTCTTCGAAAGCCAAGTTAACTTCTTCGATATAGGGGGCGCTCTTTTAATTTTTGGATAAAAAAACGTTCCCGTTTTAAACAAGATATTTTGTCATGAAAAGATGCTTGACTATGCATATAATTGACAGCTTTGGAAAGAAAACACTGGCGTTTCCAAAACTGCAAATATATTATATGTGAGTGCCACAGAACTGATGCTACAGGCGAAACCAAGATGAAATTTCAAACAGGAAATGCCCCAGATTTTGAAGGCGCTGTGTTCCAATGTCTCCTTATATGGCTGTGAATGCGCCAGGAATGAGCTTACACTTTCTGTCGTTTCCCCAAGGTGTCTGCAGCATTGTGACGTATTTGTAGGCATATCATTGGAAGATTGACCATTTTACACTACATCTACCAGGTGCTCGCTTGGTGTCCTCCGTTGCAATTATTGCGTAATCTCCAGCTGCGTGTATTTTTCCATTTGCTTCAGAGGAGAAACCCAACTGCCACGAATGATTTATCATCGAATAGATATGTGAAAAACACCTTGAGGATTTATTCTAAACAACGTTAGACAAGTTTCTGTCGATATTATCGAGTTAATTTGGAAAAAAGTTTGGCGTTGTAATGACTGAATTTTCTGGGGTTTTTCTTAGGCAAACGTGATGAACAAAACGGAGCGATTTCTCCTACACAAATAATATTTTTGGAAAAACTGAACATTTGCTATCTAACAGAGTCTCCTCATTGAAAATATCCAAAGTTTTTCAAAGGTAAATTATTTTATTTGAATGCTTTTCTTGTTTTTGTGAAAATGTTGCCTGCTGAATGCTAGGCTTAATGCTATGCTAGCTATCAATACTCTTACACAAATGAGATGACAGTGTTGTTAACAAAAGGCTAAGCTTGTGAGTGAATATATTTATTTCATTTCATTTGCGATTTTCATGAATAGTTAACGTTGCGTTATGGTAATGAGCTTGAGGCTATGATTACGCTCCCGGATACGGGATTGCTCGACGCAAGAAGTTAACAAACAGATTACAGACCATTTCGAATCCCACCATACCTTCTCCGCTATGCAACCTGGTTTCAGAGCTGGTCATAGGTGCACCTCAGTCGTGCTCAAGGTCCATAACCGCCATCGATAAGAGACATTACTGTGCAGCCGTATTCATTGACCTGGCCAAGGCATTCAACTCTGTCAATCACCACATTCTTATTGGTAGACTCGACAGCCTTGGTTTCTCAAATGATTGCCTCACCTGTTTTACCAACTACTTCTCTGATAGAGTTCAGTGTGTCAAATCGGAGGGCCTGTTGTCCGGACCTCTGGCAGTCTCTCTTCTCTGTATACATCAATGTTGTTGCTCTTGCTGCTGGGAATTCTCTGGTACAACTCTACGCAGACAACACAATTCTGAATACATCTGGCCCCTCTGTTAACTAACCTCCAGACGAGCTTCAATGCCACACAACTCTCCTTCCGGGACCCCCAACTGCTCTTAAAACGCAAGTAAAACTAAATGCATGCTATTCAACCGATCACTGCCCGCACCTGCTCTCCCATCCAGCATCACTACTCTGGATGGTCCTTACTTAGAATATGTGGACAACTACAAATACCTAGGTGTCTGGTTAGACTGTAAACTCTCCTTCCAGACTCACATTAAGCATCTCCAATCCAAAATTAAATCTAGAATTGGCTTCCTATATTGCAACAAAGCATCCTTCACTCATGCTGCCAAACATACCCTCGTAAAACTGACCATCCTACCGATCCTCGACTTCGGTGATGTCATCTATAAAATAGCCTCCAACACTCTACTCAACAAACTGGATGCAGTCTATCACAGTGCCATCCGTTTTGTCACCAAAGCCCCATACACTACCCACCATTGCGAACTGTCCGCTCTCGTTGGTTGGCCCTTGCTTCATACTCGTCGCCAAACCCACTGGCTACAGGTTATCTACAAGTCTATGCTAGGTAAAGCCCGCCTTACCTCAGCTCACTGGTCACCATAGCAGCACCCACTCATACCTGCTGGAGCACATGCTACATCTCACTGGTCACCCCAAAGCCAATTCCTCCTTTGGTCGTCTTTACTTCCAGTTCTCTGCTGCCAATGACTGGAACGAACTGCAAAAATCTCTGAAGCTGGAGACTCATATCTCCCTCACTAGCTTTAAGCACCAGCTGTCAGAGCAGCTCACATATCACTGCACATAGCCCATCTGTAAACAGCCCATCTACCTACCTCCCCATACATAATTTATTTATCTTGCTCCTTTGCACCCCAGTAGCTCTACTTGCACATTCATCTTCTGCACATCTACCATTCTAGTGTTTAATTGCTATATTGTAATTACTTCGCCACCATGGCCTATTTATTGCCTTAACTCCCTTATCTTACCTCATTTGCACTCACTGTATATAGACTTCTTGTTTTCTTTTGTTCTACTGTATTATTGACTGTATGTTTTGTTTATTCCATGTGTAACTCTGTTGTTGTATGTGTCGAATTGCTATGCTTTATCTTGGCCAGGTCGCAGTTGCAAATGAGAACTTGTTCTCAACTAGCCTACCTAGTTAAATAAAGGTGAAATAAAGTCAGGGCTAGGATGTGGGTTATGGAGGGTCAGCCCCACAGAAAGCATGGAAACAATTGACCAGATAGAGCTGTCGTGTCTTTGGCTATGTCGGATTAAGTGATATGACATGCTATTATATAAAATAATTTCTCCGTAATTAATATTACCTGATTGAGCTAATCATGTAAATGTAATTAACTAGAGAGTCAGGGCACCACAAAATAATATTTATATAGCTGTTATCATCCGAATAAACTCTTAGACCTAGTAATATTTTACATCAATAGGTCGTCAATATTAATCGTCATTTTAATTCAGTCTCATCTGAAAGTTGTAAATTCTTGGTTATCTGCACGAACCCTGGCTAACAAGTTGAATCAGCAAAGCAAAATTGGGTTTAATTATTTATTTACTAAATACCTAACTAATCACACAGAATTACACATACACATAATTAAATCATAACTTGATTACAAATTACGTCATAAAGGAAAACGTCCCTAGCGGGCGGAACAGATATGACAGCTTGTTACACAAAAGAAAAGGGCTGGGTTGGAGTGAAAGAGTGGGAAGACCGAGGAACAAAGGGCGAAGCTGTGCTATAGTAAATACAGAATCTTATGCATTCTAAATTACCGCCCATTTGGAAAAGGAAAATGCAATAAATATTTACTCTGAGCTGCGTTTCAGTAGGTTGGTGGTAGATGGAAGGCCGTGTTGCCCAACCGAGTCCTTTGTAGAATGTCTCTGTTGGTAAATTGGATACATTGTAGTAACGTCGTATGTGGTAGACGGGAAACTGTCTGTTCCTTCCTAACCTGGTTTGCAGCTGCTGTTGCTAACTCAACGGCTAGGAGGTATCACTTCTGTAGTGAATAAGAGTTCAAAGTTCATACCATTAGCAAACAAAGCTCACGCTGATGTTGGCTTCGTTCTGTAGTTATTATCTGAACCATTCTGACATCGGACCGTCGTCCTCACATCCTCGGAAGAGGAGGTTATATTGTCGTCAAGGCTTTATATAGAAAGGGAGAGGAGGGCGTGTTTGACAAGTTTTATAGCCCATGTCCCTTCACAGGGGCCAAAACCCAAATCTCACATTTTAGAAGCAAAAAAATCAAATTTTATCCCATCACGAATAATTTAATATTCAAACATTTCAATTGAACAACAATTCCATGTGAATCCAATAACTCTGATGTGTAGACTTTCCACTGTAGAGTTTGTCATCTTATCATTGATGAGAATGTCTCAGATGACAACCGAACTGACATAATATTCATTAACCTCTTGAAACTCTGGGGGCAGTATTTCATTTTTGGATGAAAAACGTTCCCGTTTTAAACGGGATATTTTGTCACGACAAGTTGCTCGACTATGCATATAATTGACAGCTTTGGATAGAAAACACTGACGTTTCCAAAACTGCAAAGATATTGTCTGTGAGTGCAACAGAACTGATGTTACAGGCGAAACCCAGAGAAAAATCCAATCAGGAAGTGCCCCATTTTTTGAAAGCGCTGCATGCCAATGACTCCTTATATGGCTGTGAATGGGCTACGAATAAGCTTACGCTTTCTACGTATTCCCCAAGGTGTCTACAGCATTGTGATGTCTTTTTACGCATTTATGTTGAAGAATAGCCGTAAGGGACCACATTGAGCAAGTGGTCACATGATGGCTCCCGCAGAAAATCTTGCGTAAAGTACAGAAGTAGCCATTTTTCCAATCGCTTCTTATGAGAAACCAATTGTCCCGGTGGATATATTATCAAATAGATATGTGAAAAACACCTTGAGGATTGATTCTAAACAACGTTTGCCATGTTTCTGTCGATATTATGGAGCTAATTTGGAAAAAAGTTTGGCGTTGTAGTGACCGCATTTTCCGGTCGATTTCTCAGCCAAACGTGAAGAACAAACGGAGCTATTTCGCCTACAAAAATAATATTTTTGGAAAAAAGGAACATTTGCTATCTAACTGGGAGTCTCCTGAGTGAAAACATCCGAAGTTCTTCAAAGGTAAATGATTTAATTTGATTGCTTTTCTTATTTTCGTGAAAATGTTGCCTGCTGCTAGCAGGGCATAATGCTATGCTAGGCTATAATAAACTTACACAAATGCTTGTCTAGTGTTGGCTGTAAAGCATATTTTGAAAATCTGAGATGACAGTGTGATTAACAAAAGGCTAAGCTGTGTCTCAATATATTTCATTTGTGATTTTCATGAATAGGAAGATTTTCTAGGGATATTTATGTTCGCTGCGTTATGCTAATTCGTTTGAGGCGATGATTACGCTCCCGGATCCGGGTTTGAGAGTCGTAAGAAGTTTTAAGTACCACCGCATATGTTCAATTGGTCGGATTACCAGAATATAGTTCATTTCCCCCCACCTTCTGATGTTCCCAGAATCTCTATGAATCTCTCTATTAACCAAGGGTTTTGCAAATGTAACATCAGTAGGGTAGAGAGGGGAAAAGGGGGGGGAAAGAGGTATTTATGACTGTCATAAACCTACCCCCAGGCCAACTTCATGACAGAGCTCTGTACCATTGCTGATCCAAGGGTTTAGTATTATTGCTCTTTCAACAGGTTTACACCCCTTGTTGTGGGACACCCTTAAGGCTTAGATTGGAAAGGCTTAGTTTAGACTGTCTCAAGTCCAGAGAGAAAAAGTACCTCTTGCTGAACAGACAAAGATACTGCCTGATTGACAGTCAGACAGTTACAGGACTGTCTCAGTGTCACAGGATTTTCTTGACATACTATGTTAACTTCAGATTAATGTTATCACTGGGTTTAATACTACGGAAATACTAATTTTGATATTGTTATGTCACTGATACACTTTCCATGGAATGCCCAACATTCTGCTATGAACTACACGTGAAAGCCTGGCATCTTACAACTTTGAATTTGACATTTTTCCAGAGTGGAATGGAAACGTAATGCGAAACCTCTTGGATTGCAGTTCTCATGTAATGTGTTCCTGGTAGTACCGAGTCCTGAGCACAGATGCCTACATTTTCCTCACACATTCCAGAGCCTGGCTGGTGATGAGCCATTTCCCTTCCCTACAGGGGCCAGAGGATCAGCCCACATCAACAGCTACATCAAAGCCTTTCATTTCCTTCTATACGCTGACTCACACTATCATCATCATACCATCACACTGGATACCATTATCAACACTGAGTCAATACACTTCCCAGACGCACATTATCAAAATGTACGCAGGGAGGGATGCAAGTAGAGAACCATTCACACAGACTTGCAGGCGGCGCAAACAAGCGGACACAGACGACACATGATGCTCTTAAATTGGAAATGATAGAGATCTGGTTTCAAAGACACAGCTGCCATGTTGTCCCTCAGTTCTCGAAAACAAGCGTCGCAATCAAAACGGTCTTCCGCCTAACACAAACACAGGGTGGCGGAGTAAATGATTACATGTAATCTGACTATGAAACAACTAACCAGTTCCGTTACCAGCTAAAATATTGTAATCAGATTACAGACACTTTTGAAAAACTAGATGATTACTTATTGGATTAAATTCAGAAAGGAATCATTATGGCATCTTTGTTTTCTCAATGACATCAAATTCAGCGTTGAAACAAGGCCCAAGTCAGAGACCACTATGACGACACACCAAATGTGTTTGATCATTTTTGTTTTCTTCAAATGCCTAAAGGAAAGTAATCCAAAAGTAACAGTGATCAGATTACATTTGACCATTTTGGACAACTGGCAACTAGCAGATTACATTAAGAAAGTAACATACCCAACCCTGCATACACAGAGTATTGTCATTGACTGCAGTATAGATTGCATTTTAAGAATCTTTATAATGGCAGGGGATAAAAGCTAAATACTTTTTTTGTTCTTGGCCAGCTGCTTTGGAAACTCCTCAGAGTAGCTAAGCAAGCGAGCCACAAGCCGTTTTAGGTTTGCAGCTGCGTCATGTTGCTGCTAATACCAGTTCTTCAGAACTAGGGCCACGTTCCCAGCAGCCACGTTCAGCAGACAGACAAACGATGCGTTCACAGACAGAGGAATGCGATTATGATTGGAGCACAGGCCTGCAGGGCCTGGGCACTATAGGGTTAGCCGTTATATTACAAGGGGCTACGTTCTGCACACACTGCAGCACGACAGTGCACTGGGGAGAAGGTGAAGGCCATCGCACACAACAGCTTATCCACAGGGAATGATGTTTCACTTCAATGTAGCGAGGGGATGAATGCAATGAGGGTTTGATTTGTTTGAGCAATCCTGTAAAGGAAAGGCTTGTGGTTTTGTGTCTTAGCCCAATACTGCCAAAAGCTGATGTGTGTGTGTGTGTGTGTGTGTGTGTGTGTGTGTGTGTGTGTGTGTGTGTGAAAAGAACTGAAACAAGTTAGTGACACCACTGTAGGCGTGGGTGTGTGAGTATTCAACGCTGCCCTCCAGCATGTTTGATTAGGGCCTCTGGATCAAGGGCTGTTCCTTGGAGAGCCAGGTGAGCAGAGTGACAAGGAGGCTGATACCTGCTCAGCACTTTGCTATGTGATGAGTCAGAGCAGAGCCTGTGACAGCACAGGTACATTTCCACCCACCGTGACACACACACGGAGCTAGGCTGTGAACAACCTTTATACAGAGCCCCCCTTTTTTTTTTTAAAGAGTATTGCTATTTGCATTCAATTCCCTAAACTTTTCTCAATTTAGCTGTGAGAGATGGGTGGAACCAGCCTTTTTTCTTGCCCTCATTCAGAATGTTGATGAGCAATACTCATAAACTATCAACTGTCAGAAATTCAGAGATAATGAATTTCATCTTATTTTTTTATGAGAATGTGTTGGCACATTGGCATTCCTTCTCCAACACAAACCACACCAAGGATGTGAGGATGTATCCCAACAGTGCTTGGTTTGTAGGTTGCCATAGTGCCACTGCCATGGTGAGTCAGCATGTGATTCCCTCTGATAAGGTACGGTTTAACACAACGGGGAGGGAAAGAGCACCCGTGCCACTAAGTGCAGTGTTATAAGCGGAGGATGCTTCACTGTTGCTACATACACACTCAGCCCAAAATACTGCCCTGTCGGTGAGGCCAATCCCTTGAAATAAACACAGACATATCCCAAACTCTGAGACCAAGAGCTTAACACCTGTAGAATGTAATGCAGTAACTGCTCCCCCAAAAATCCCCAAAACCTTTTCTTTGACATTGTGTAACGTGTATACTCAGATATACTTTGCTTATGGCTACACTAGCCGATGTCAAGACTATCATGTGCACGAGTCAAATATATGTATGCCGGTGCACAACTGCCAATAAGGACCCTGATTCATTTGCAGTTCCTTCACAGCTGGGTTAATTCCAAAGGCCACGGGGAGAAGCTCTGACGCCGGAGCAGCAGTAGCTCAGCAACAGGAAGGAAACAGGACACCAGAGGAGACGCACAAACCCACTGAACTGGTCACAAGGCCCTTGACATGTTCGTGACAGTCGGGCCATAGTAAGCCTGCTGAGAACAAACAGTGAATGTAATCCATTCAGAGGGGAGTGAGTCGGAGCTACGGGTGTAAATAATATACGATGACATGAACAAACCATAAAAAGGCTATTTTTGAAAATGTGGTGGACATTGGTCTTCTCATATGATCCAAGAAGATGAGGACTTTAAACTAACGTTTAGTAGACTCCTAAGTCAATTAGGGTTCTTTATCAGCTGCTTTAACTGCATCACCAAGGCTGCGTTTACACAGGCAGTCCAATTCTGATCTTCATTTTTCCACACTAAATTGGTCCTTTGACCAATCACATCAGGTCTTTTCAAATGAGATATTTTTCAGAGTTGACTAATTAGAGAAAAAAATATCAGAAATGTTCTGCCTGAGTAAACGCAGCCCAAGGCATGTCATCAGACCTTCATTACCATGTTAATTGTTCAGTAGGACACACCATAGCAAACAAATTAACATTTGCATTTATAATTGGACAGATCCAGGAAGTTCCTCCCGCTTCAGGGAAAGGGGATACCTAGTCAGTTGAACAACTGAAAGCATTCAAGAAAAATGTGTCTTCTGCATTTAATCCATCTCCTCTGAATCAAAGAGGTGAGGGAGGCTTCCTTAAATCGACGTCCTCATCATTGGAGCCTGGGGAGCAGTTGTTGTTGGGGGGTTAACTGCCTTGCTCAAGGGCTGATTACAACCAGCGACCTTTCGGATACTGGCCCAACACTCTTAAGCGCTAGGCTACCTGCTGCCAAAATTAAGGTTTACTCCGTTTTCAACCGTTTGGTGCCTACTGAACGTGTCCCTTGTAATTGATGGAGAACACGTCTAATTAACAGTCTTTTGATCAATGCCGCCACCTCACCCACCCGCATACCACCCAGTCATTCGTCCAGTCTCACATACTCAGCCTTCACATCTTATCCCCAGCTGGACATTACATCTGATGCTTTCTTCTCCAGATCCCTATTGCCATTTCCTCCTTGGTCCATGTTTCCATTTCTGCGGTGGCTAGTACACAATAGACTATGTAATACACCACTATGGGGCAAAGCCTTCTCCGAATACAAATGGGGGCTAAAAAGGTCATTATATGGTGAGCTATTTCCCAACATCTTTGTCCAGGTTCTTTAATTTGTACATCAGCAAGCAAGCAAACACCAAGGCCTAGCTCGACATTAACAATTGTCCTCCTGACTGGGACAAGAACATAGAATTTAAGTTCTATGAACGGATAAGTAAAACATATATATATATATTTTTAAATAACTATAAAATCACACAATCACAATGTCAAACAATTACTCCGATCAGAATAATATTCAAATCCTTTTTCATATTAAAAATGCCTACATTTCAAAGTGTAGGCTAGAGTCTCATGTCCAAAGCGATGCTGATATGAGCCTTTTAATTACATAAATATAGGTTAAAAGCCAGTCATATTTGACACATAATGAAAGATAATTAACATCGTCTAAATACTTGATTAATATGCCATTGAAACAAGCATTTTTCTCATGTTCCATTGGTTTTCAAAATCAACTTTATTTTATTGTCCAGCAGCCAATAACAGAATTCTAGTCATATTTGTAACCCATACTAGTTGATGCATCTTTAAAACTCCCCTCTTACTTAATTTCTAAAGGATATTTTCATCTCTGTCACATTAAACAAATTGTACGTGCAGTGCGCTTTTGAGACAGTGTTTTCCCCCTTATTGCATTTTGGAGCATTCACGCATTGTTGAACTTATAATATGAAGTAATAAATATGTATCAACATTTTAAGCTAAACGGTCTGACCTGCTGCATCAGCCTCATTGGACACCCTTAATTTCGAGCCCTGGAGGGAATTATTTTAAAAAGACAAGTATTTGGTTGTAATTGCAATGTTGCAATATTTTATAGGCTACCAAGGATGGCCAACCATCCTCTAGGAGAGCCTTAAAAAGAAAGAAAAAAAAGCCAATAGGCAGAGTGTTGCCTAGATTTCTGTCTGATTCTCTATGGTAAAAAAATCTAATGCATTTTATTTTGTAAAGTGGACAAGCAACTTGAGATTTTGGACAAGTAAAAAAAAAAAAAATCCTAAAGACAAGTAGCTAAAAGGTTTGTCACGCCCTGTAAGTAGGGGGATGCAAAAGGTCGGAACTTCAACGAAACTCTTCCATTGGGGGTTAAGCCCGGGAATTTGGGAAATTTTGTTTAGAATTCATCAAAAAAGTTAGCTTATAACAGTGAACCATTTTTTGTGGGATACACATAAGGTCGTGGCATATTTTGGTTAAACTATCCCCAATTCAATAGAATTCTTCCATCACATGTACAGCTGTTTCTCAAGATCTTGCACACTAATGAGATGCTATTGAGCCCACACTACTGCACTGTCTAAGCCAAGGACTACATGCTTTCTGGTAAGTTTTGATTACAATACTGGGTGGGGTGAATATGCACTGCTCAAAAAAATAAAGGGAACACTTAAACAACACAATGTAACTCCAAGTCAAATCACACAATGTCCACTTAGGAAGCAACACTGATTGACAATACATTTCACATGCTGTTGTGCAAATGGAATAAACAACAGATGGAAATTATAGGCAATTAGCAAGACACCCCCAATAAAGGAGTGGTTCTGCAGGTGATAACCACAGACCACTTCTCAGTTCCTATGCTTCCTGGCTGATGTTTTGGTCACTTTTGAATGCTGCCGGTGCTTTCACTCTAGTGGTAGCATGAGACGGAGTCTACAACCCACACAAGTGGCTCAGGTAGTGCAGCTCATCCAGGATGACACATCAATGCGAGCTGTGGCAAGAAGGTTTGCTGTGTCGGTCAGCGTAGTGTCCAGAGCATGGAGGCGCTACCAGGAGATAGGCCAGTACATCAGGAGACGTGGAGGAGGCCGTAGGAGGCAACAACCGAGCAGCAGGACCGCTACCTCCGCCTTTGTGCAAGGAGTAGCAGGAGGAACACTGCCAGAGCCCTGCAAAATGACCTCCAGCAGGCCACAAATGTGCATGTGTCTGCTCAAACGGTCAGAAACAGACTCCATGAGGGTGGTATGAGGGCCTGACGTCCACAGGTGGGGGTTGTGCTAACAGCCCAACACTGTGCAGGATGTTTGGTATTTGCCAGAGAACACCAAGATTGGCAAATTCGCCACTGGCGCCCTGTGCTCTTCACAGATGAAAGCAGGTTCACACTGAGCACATGTGACAGACTTGACAGTCTGGAGACGCCGTGGAGAACGTTCTGCTGCTTGCAACATCCTCCAGCATGACCGGTTTGGCGGTGGGTCAGTCATGGTGTGGGGTGGCATTTCTTTGGGGGGCCGCACAGCCCTCCATGTGCTCGCCAGAGGTAGCCTGACTGCCGTTAGGTACCGAGATGAGATCCTCAGACCCCTTGACCATATGCTGGTGCGGTTGGCCCTGGGTTCCTCCTAATGCAAGACCTCATGTGGCTGGAGTGTGTCAGCAGTTCCTGCAAGAGGAAGGAATTGATGCTATGGACTGGCCCGCCCGTTCCCCAGACCTGAATCCAATTGAGCACATCTGGGACATCATGTCTCACTCCATCCACCAACGCCACGTTGCACCACAGACTGTCCAGGAGTTGGCGGATGCTTTAGTCCAGGTCTGGGAGGAAATCCCTAAGGAGACCATCCGCTACCTCAACAGGAGCATGCCCAGGCGTTGTAGGGAGGTCATACAGGCACGTGGAGGCCACACACACTACTGAGCCTCATTTTGACTTGTTTTAAGGACATTACATCAAAGTTGGATCAGTCTGTAGTGTGGTTTTCCACTTTAATTTTTAGTGTGACTCCAAATCCAGACCTCCATGGGTTGATAAATTTGATTTCCATTGATAATTTGTGTGATTTTATTGTCAGCACATTCAACTATGTAAAGAAAATAGTATTTAATAAGAATATTTCATTCAGATCTAGGATATGTTATTTTAGTGTTCCCTTTATTTTTTGAGCAGTGTATTTTATATGACATACATGATTTTTTGTTAACTAGTAAATACTAGCCTACAGCAAAATGTGTTGAAATTATTTCTAACTAAACAATTTCTGCTAGTTAGTTTTTGCTACCATGTGGGTTTTAGCGTGCATAAACCTGCTAACTGTGGAGTGTTAATTCACCTGTTTCCATACATGTTTCATTTTAAAACATGTATCTTACAAAGGACTTGTTTAATCTATCTGCTTAACTATTTCTGAACATGGAATTGTATTTATTTATTTTTACTCATTTGTTTCTCATCTTTACAGGAAAATGCCACAGGCACTATCTGATGTGTGGAGACATTTCACTGCTGCTAATGTAGAAGGAAAAGCTGTGTACATTTGCAAATACTGTGCCAAATCATATGCAAAGAATGCAACAAAGATGCAGAATCATCTGACCAAGTGCATAGTTCCCTCAGTGCTCACAACAAGCAACCTCTGACAAAAGTCCCTCAACTTATATTCGAGGTGAAAATTATGAATCAGACACCTTATCGATAGCAACAGCTCATGGTCCTCCTGGAATCAGAAGATTTTTTGAATAAATAAAGGAACGTAGTTAGAGAAATGCTGATGAACGTCTTGCTCGAGCTGTGTATGCAACTGGTTCACCCACATCACCACCATTAGCTGTGCTGCTCATGCATTGAACCTGCTCCTCAAGGACATCATGGCACTGAAAACAATGGATACACTATACAAGAGAGACAAGGAAATGGTTAGGTATGTGAAGGGTAATCAAGTTATAGCAGCAATCTACCTCACCAAGCAAAGTGAGAAGAATAAGAGCACCACATTGAAGCTGCCCAGCAACACCCGTTCCTGGAGGGGAAGGATTCTCTCCAAGAAATGGCCATATCACAGTCTGCCGATATGGACAACCCCATCAAGAGGATCCTCCAGGATGATCTATTTTGGGAGAGTGGTAAACAGCCTGAAACCTATAGCAGTAGCCATTGCACGGACTGAGGGAGACAGTGCCACCCTGTCTGATGTTCAGACTCTGCTGGCAGATGGAAGAGAAGAAATCAATCCATACTGCCCAAGTATGCTGGCAAGAGCATCCTGTCTGATGCAGAAATCAACAAGGCCTATGGTGTCATCACTTCCGGAACACACACACACACCAAAGCACGCAATAGGCTGACCAATACAGGGGTCGAAAAATTGGTGGCCATCCGGGCAAATTTTAGGCTTTTTGAGCCTGACAACGAGCCATCCTCAACAAGGTTGGAAAGTGACAGTGAAGATGAGGTGGACATTGAGGTCCAGGGAGAAGACATGGAAGCCTGAGCGGAAGACAACCAAAGCTTTAGTTTCTAGACAATAATTTTACAGATGTATGTTGAAAACATTTTTGGGAGATGCGATGGATCATTGGGGATACGATGGATCAAAGGCGGAGTTGTTGCAAACATTTACCAAAACAAAAAAAATATGTTTTCATCTTTTGAGCTTGTAGTCATGAAATCTATTCAGCCTACTCAATCACTTTTTATAGCTACAGTTTACAGGCCTCCTGGGCCATATACAACGTTCCTCACTGAGTTCCCTAAGTTCCTATCGGAAGTTGTATTCATAGCAGATAATATCCTAATTTTTGGTGACTTTAATATTCACATGGAAAAGTCCACAGACCCACTCCAAAAGGCTTTCGGAGCCATCATCGACTCAGTGGGTTTTGTCCAACATGTCTCTGGACCTACTCACTGTCACAGTCATTCTCTGGACCTAGTTTTGTCCCATGGAAATAATGTTGTGGATCTTAATGTTTTTCCTCATAATCCTGCACTATCGGACCACCATTTTATTACGTTTGTAATTGCAACAAACAATCTGCTCAGACCCCAACCAAGGAACATCAAAAGGCGTGCTATAAATTCACAGACAACACAAAGATTCATTGATGCCCTTCCAGACTCCCTCTGTCTACCAAAGGACGTCAGAGGACAAAAATCCATGAACCACCTAACTGAGGAACTCAATTTAACATTACGCAATACACTAGATGCAGTTGCACCCCTAAAAACATTTCTCATAAGAAACTAGCTCCCTGGTATACAGAAAATACCCGAGCTCTGAAGCAAGCTTCCAGAAAATTGGAACGGAAATGGCACCACACCACACTGGAAGTCTTCTGACTAGCTTGGAAAGACAGTACCATGCAGTATCGAAGAGCCCTTACTGCTGCTCGATCATCCTATTTTTCCAACTTAATTGAGGAAAATAAGAACAATCCAAAATTTATTTTTGATACTGTCGCAAAGCTAACTAAAAAGCAGCATTCCCCAAGAGATGATGGCTTTCACTTCAGCAGTAATAAATTCATGAACTTCTTTGAGGAAAAGATCGTGATTATTAGAAAGCAAATTACGGACTCCTCCTTAAATTTGCGTATTCCTTCAAAACTCAGTTGTCCTGAGTCCATACAACTCTGCCAGGACCTAGGATCAAGAGAGACACTCAAGTGTTTTAGTACTATATCTCTTGATACGATGATGAAAATAAACATGGCCTCTAAACCTTCAAGCTGCATACTGGACCCTATTCCAACTAAACTACTGAAAGAGCTGCCTCCTGTGCTTGGCCCTACTATGTTGAACATAATAAACGGCTCTCTATCCACCGGATGTGTACCAAACTCACTAAAAGTGGCAGTAATAAAGCCTCTCTTGAAAAAGCCAAACCTTGACCCAGAAAATATAAAAAACTATCGGCCTATATCAAATCTTCCACTCCTCTCAAACATTTTAGAAAAGGCTGTTGCGCAGAAACTCACTGCCTTCCTGAAGACAAACAATGTATACGAAATGCTTCAGTCTGGTTTTAGACCCCATCATAGCACTGAGACTGCACTTGTGAAGGTGGTAAATTACCTTTTAATGGCATCAGAGGCTTTGCATCTGTCCTCGTGCTCCTAGACCTTAGTGCTGCTTTTGATACCATCGATCACCACATTCTTTTGGAGAGATTGGAAACCCAAATTGGTCTACACGGACAAATTCTGGCCTAGTTTAGATCTTATCTGTCGGAAAGATATCAGTTTGTCTCTGTGAATGGTTTGTCCTCTGACAAATCAACTGTAAATTTCGGTGTTCCTCAAGGTTCCGTTTTAGGACCACTATTGTTTTCACTATATATTTTACCTCTTGGGGATGTCAATCAAAAACATAATGTTAACTTTCACTGCTATGCGGATGACACGCAGCTGTACATTTCAATGAAACATGGTGAAGCCCCAAAATTGCCCTCGCTAGAAGCCTGTGTTTCAGACATAAGGAAGTGGATGGCTGCAAACCTTCTACTTTTAAACCCGGACAAAACAGAGATGCCTGTTCTAGGTCCCGAGAAACAAAGAGATCTTCTGTTGAATCTGACAATTAATCTTAATGGTTGTACAGTCGTCTCAAATAAAACTGAAGGACCTCGCCGTTACTCTGGACCCTGATCTCTCTTTTGAAGAACATATCAACACCATTTCAAGGACAGCTTTTTTCCATCTACGTAACATCGCAAAAATCAGAAACTTTCTGTCAAAAAATGATGCAGAAAAATGTATCCATGCTTTTGTTACTTCTAGGTTAGACTACTGCAATGCTCTACTTTCCGGCTACCCGGATAAAACACTAAATATTCTTCAGTTAGTGCTAAATACGGCAGCTAGAATCCTGACTAGAACCCCAAATTTGTATCATATTACTCCAGTGCTAGCCTCCTTACACTGGCTTCCTGTCAAGGCAAGGGCTGATTTCAAGGTTTTACTGCTAACCAACAAAGCATTACATGGGCTTGCTCCTACCTATCTCTCTGAGTTGGTCCTGCCGTACATACCTACACGTACGCTACGGCCACAAGAAGCAGGCCTAATTGTCCCTAGAATTTCTAAGCAAACAGCTGGAGGCAGGGCTTTCTCCTATAGAGCTCCATTTTTATGGAATGGTCTGCCTACCCATGTGAGAGACACAAACTCGTTCTCAACCTTTAAGTCTTTACTGAAGACCCATCTCTTCAGTGGGTCATATGATTGAGTGTAGTCTGGCCCAGGAGTGTGAAGGTGAACGGAAAGGCTCTGGAGCAACGAACCACCCTTGCTGTCTCTGACTGGCCGGTTCCTCTCTTTCCACTGGGATTCTCTGCCTCTAACCCTATTACAGGGGCTGAGTCACTGGCTTACTGGTGCTCTTTCTTGCCGTCACTAGGAGGGGTGCGTCATTTGAGTGAGTTGAGTCACTGATGTGATCTTCCTGTCTGGGTTGGCGCCCCCCCCTTGGGTTGTGCCGTGGCGGAGATCTTTGTGGGCTATACTCGGACTTGATCCAGGATGGTAGGTTGGTGGTTGAAGATATCCCTCTAGTGGTATGGGGGCTGTGCTTTGGCAAAGTGGGTGGGGTTATATCCTTCCTGTTTGGCACGGTCCGGGGGTATCATCGGATGGGGCCACAGTGTCTCCTGACCCCTCCTGTCTCAGCCTCCAGTATTTATGCTGCAGTAGTTCATGTGTCGGGGGGCTAGGGTCAGTTTGTCATATCTGGAGTACTTCTCCTGTCTTATCCGGTGTCCTGTGTGAATTTAAGTATGCTCTCTCCAATTCTCTCTCTATCTCGGAGGACCTGAGCCCTAGGACCATGCCTCAGGACTACCTGGAATGATGACTCCTTGCTGTCCCAAGTCCACCTGACCGTGCTGCTGCTCCAGTTTCAACTGTTCTGCCTGTGATTATTATTATTATTATTTGACCATGCTGGTCATTTATGAACATTTGAACATCTTGGCCATGTTCTGTTATAATCTCCACCCGGCACAGCCAGAAGAGGACTGGCCACCCCTCATAGCCTGGTTCCTCTCTAGGTTTCTTCCTAGGTTTTGGCCTTTCTAGGGAGTTTTTCCTAGCCACTGTGCTTCTACACCTGCATTGTTTTCTGTTTGGGGTTTTAGGCTGGGTTTCTGTATAGCACATTGAGATATCAGCTGATGTACGAAGGGCTATATAAATAAATTTGATTTGGGGATCATTCAATATTCCGTTTATTTTGTTGTTCAGTGAAATCATCCCATGTGACGAGTCAACTCATTTAATTACAGTTCAATTCATAACTAAATTGCTTTTTTATTTAAATTGGAAGGATTTCATAATTTGCAATTATGTCTACTTATGATAAGGTAAAAGGTTTATGTTTCTATAGCCAATGCAAAAAGTATCTACATTTAAATGGTATTCATATTAATTTGCATATATTTCCATTAATTCCCATATATGTTCGTTAATTCCCATGGAAAGTTTCCACTTCTGAATATTCCCCAAAATGTGCAACCCTACATGTAAGTCTACACTGATGTGTGAGAAAAGAGCATAGCCCACTGTCATCTTATGTACATAAACAGGACGACTCTCCAAAGATGGGAACTTGGTTTTGGTCTATTTATAATGTTATTTGCTCTCCAAGGGTTGACCAGGCTTCTCAGTAGACAGACATTTTAAAAAGCACTAGTAGGTCAGGAGGACTGAATGTGTGGAGTCATATGACCAACCATAGATACCTTCAGAGACGTAGGCAGACACAAGATGCTGCGAACCAATCAGAAAGTCCCGGTGCTACCCCCATTGCCTGGGGTTTGCTGATGCTGCACGGCAGAGCAGAGTCCAGCAGCACTCCATCCACTGAGCAACTTGTCAATTATTGAGCTGAACAAAGTGCTAATGAGCTGTGTGACCTGGCTGGCTGGCTGTGTGAAGCTCCAATAGTAGTAGTAGTCAGAACTAGCCTCATTTGCCAGATGTTGAAGCTTTACTAGAATTAGACCCATGAAGCCAAAGCATCCAGTACAGAGAGAATTTAGATGAATATGAATGAATTTAGTGAAAGGCTGATGCTCCTATGTGACAGTTATTCTTTTGATGAACCAAGCAATCGTATGTTGGCATTAGATTTGAGTATAATGACATGGAGCTACAATGGAATCCTATGGAAAAATTAAGCAACGTTTTAGGTTTTTATTCCACTTTCACAAACTCTTTGTCAAAGACCAATGGTCAGATACTGTGGGTCCCACCTGACCCTCTTTGTCAAAGACCAATGGTCAGATACTGTGGGTCCCACCTGACCCAACAGAATAGCAAAACCGACCTGCAGTACATACTGTAGGCTCTCCAATCCAGTGGACAGTCACCTCTAAATCCACTGGTCTGGATTAATTCTGCAGCCCCGAGGCTTCATCTGACCAGCCATGTTTAACATATCCCTGCTTGATACCCGAGAGTGCTCGATCAACACTACCCCTGGTCTGTCTGACTGCCTGCCTCAGAGCTGCAGGGTGGGGAATGAGAGGAGCGGACATGACAGTAGTGTACCTCTAGGCATGCCCTATCAGCTCTTTCACCAATCCATTGTTTCAGTACTCCCAAAAATCAAGGGGTCAATCTCTAGAGTCTAGACTAGAGGGATGGCTCAAATGCAGTGATCACTCCTCCTGCCAGAGACATTTTGAATAGCTTACACATGGAGCACTACAAGCAAAGATACTTTTGCATTTAGGCTATTTTATGGTCGATAATAATATCATCAGTGATCATTTGGAAAGCTCCAATGGTATCTTTACCATCCATTTACATTTTGTATGATCACGTTTCTCAATAATCCCAGACATATGCTAATAACATCATGTAAAATACCAGACGGTGGCTCGAAGCGCACTAGTTGGGTCTAGGTAACAACGGTTAACTAAGCAAACGCATTGGACAGTGAATGGGAGAGCATCGTTACTGTCTGGAAATATGGAGTTATTCTATGTATGGACCCATATGGCATTTCAGTATTGACTGTGAATTAGGCTAGGCCTAGTCCACTCCAAGAGAAAAATATTTGCCCTTGTATCATAACAGCAGTAGCAGAGTATTATGACAAAAAAAAGCACAGAGAAAACGTTAGCTCTATGCTCATACTTACTGCTGACTTTCATACTGCCAAATGCTGAAGGCTGCGGCACCGCTTTGCAGCTCTCTGCGAAGGAGGTGGTTCTGGGCCGACCCGACATATTCCAATCCAAGTTATCCCTGCTTCGTCTTCAGTCGAATCGTACTTTTTCCAGTTCTATTAGTCTTCGACTGTCCTCTGTAGAATGCGTTGTTTTTTTATTTTAAAAAATGTAAAAGAAAATTGGTAGCCAATTCCACGATAGAGGTCTGCTTCTTCTTATATCGTTCTAACACGAGCTAGCCAGCCAGCTAGCTAGCGAACTAATTTCGAACCGGTCAGCTGTGTCTGTTCTCGAGCTGTCGTCCAGCCACATTCAGCAATAATCTGTCATCCCTTTTATTTTGTATGTTCCTTTCACTTACCTAGGCTAACGTTATAAAGGCATTCTAGAAAATAACGGCCTGAGCCAGGTGTCTCATAAAATTGGGCCTCTCAAAGTTGCCAGTCCATTAAAAAAACAACGCGGTAAAGAGGAATAGGCTACATACAATGGCATGAACGACAAGTCTGCTTACGTTGAATGATTCTCAAAATAAAACAATATCAGGTCCAATAGCTAATCTTCATATTCTTATATTGACACTAAAGGATCCGACAGCACCAGCCATGGCGGCTCCCAGTGTCAGACCGACCAACATTCAAATCGGACACAAATGAACAAAATTCCAGATTTCAGGCCGAAAGAAACGCACCGACGTTTCTTTGAGAACTTCGCCCCCATAAACACAGAAGCAATTGTCGATAGTCCTTGCTGGCTGACGACGACGTGAAAGACTATTCCAAATGTATTTTTTTGTTGAAAACAGTCATGCTACCGCTCCACTAAATGTGAAATTCTCTTTTGATTCCTTCTTTCTCTGTCTGCTAGTTCTCTTTGTCAGACTACGACCAAAACAACGCAAATTACTTAAACTATTGAGTGGGTGAACCTCTTTCACGATCTCCACTAGATAGCCCAGCTACAGAGTCAGAGTGCCTATATTGTAAAGGCTCATGAAAATAAAACATGTATTTTTTGTCTTAATTTAAGGCCATGGTTAGGCATACGGTTATCAACGGGGTTATGATT
This sequence comes from Oncorhynchus clarkii lewisi, assembly GCF_045791955.1. Lineage (NCBI taxonomy): Eukaryota > Metazoa > Chordata > Actinopteri > Salmoniformes > Salmonidae > Oncorhynchus > Oncorhynchus clarkii. The sequence goes on from NC_092153.1 coordinate 24,033,512, forward strand.
AAAAACACATTTTATGAAAATACATTTTAGAAATGGGCGGGGTGTAAGACTTTGTGGCTGTGGTAACTAGGGACAAACCGCTACGGCCTCTACGCAAATCTAAAACTACGGGAATATCGAATTGTGCATGCTCAGGCAGACGCGAGGAGGTTACGTCGACCAATCCAAAGCGAATCCATACGAAATGTGTGTAGAGACCTCAAGCCCAATGAGCGCGTTTATGTCTTTAGTCTACTGCCGCTATTGTCAAGAAAAATAAAAGGTACTTGGACATAACGACATAATGGTGCAGTAACGTGTATTCATGGATACCAAGGAAAGCCAGGCGTAGCAAAATATTTGACAAATAAAACAATTGAAACATTCTCTTTCGTCTCTCTCTCTTTTCAATAATTTTCCATCAATTCGCAAGTGTCTTGATTCTCACAGGAGAAAGCATCCAAGCGAGCGAAACAGCGCCACTCTGTTTCAGTATGTGAAGCCTACGGAAAATATTCAGACCCCTTGACTTTTTCCACATTTTGTTACCTTACAGTTCTACAATTGATTAAATCGTTTTTTCCCTCATCAATCTACACACAATAACCAATAATGACAAAGCAAAAGTATTTATTTTTTTATTTTTTTGCTAATTTATTACAAATAAAAAAGTGAAATATCACATTTCCATAAGTATTCAGACCTTTTACACAGTACTTTGTTGTAGCTCCTTTGGCAGCGATCACAGCATTGAGTCTTGTGTATGACGCTACATTCTTCTCAGCAGATCCTCTCAAGCTCTGTCAGGTTGGATGGAGAGATGTTTGATCTGGTTCAAGTCCAGGCTCTGGCTGGGCCACTCAAGGACATTCAGAGACTTGTCCCGAAGCCACTCCTGCATTATCTTGGCTGTGTGCTTAGGGTCATTATCCTGTTGGAAGGTGAACCTTCGCCCCAGTTTGAGGTCCTGAGCACTCTGGAGCAGGTTTTCATCAAGGATCTCGCTGTACTTTGCTCAGTTCATCTTTGCCTCAATCCTGACTAGTCTCCCATTCCCTGCCGCTGAAAAACATCCTCACAGCATGATGCTGCCACCACCATGCTTCACCGTAGGGATGGTGCCAGGTTTCCTCCAGACGTGACGCTTGGAATTCAGGCCAAAGAGTTCAATCTTGGTTTCATCAGACCAGAGAATCTTGTTTCTCATGGTCTGAGAGTCTTCAGGGGCTTTTTGGCTAACTCCAAAAGGCCTGTCATGTGCCTTTTATTGAGGAGTGGCTTACATCTAGCCACTCTACCATAAAGGCCTGATTGGTGGAGTGCTGCAGAGATGGTTGTCCTTCTGGAAGGTTCTCCCATCTCCACAGAGGAAATCTAGAGCTCTGTCAGAGTGACCATCGAGTTATTGGTCACCTCCCTGATCAAGGCCCTTTTCCCTGATTGCTCAGTTTGGCTGGGCGGCCAGCTCTAGGAAGAGTCTTGATGGTTCCGAACTTCTTCCATTTAAGAATGATGGAGTCCACTGTGTTCTTGGGGACCTTCAATGGTGCAGAATTTTTTTGGTACCCTTTGCCAAATCTGTGCCTTGACACAATCCTTTCTCTGAGCTCTAAGGACAATTCCTTCAACCTCATGGCTTGGTTATTGCTCTGACATGCACTGTCAACTTTGGGTCTTTATATAGACAGGTGTGTGCCTTTCAAAATCATGTCCAATCAATTGAATTTACCACAAGTAGACTCCAATCAAGTTGTAGAAACATCTCACGGTATCATGTTTTTAGGGAAGACCCAGATGCAGACAGTGTTGAAGTAACATCAGTTTATTTCTAGAACAGGGGCAGGCAAAACGACAAGGGCAGGAAGAGGTCAGTAATCCAGATCAGAGTCCAAAAGGTACAGAACGGCAGGCAGTCTCAGCGTCAGGGCAGGCACATGTCAATAACCCAGTGTGGTGGGACAAGGTACAGGACGACAGGCAGGATTAGGGTCAGGGCAGGCAGAAAACAAGAACTAGAAACAGATAGAAGCAAAGGGGAAAACGCTGGTAGGCTTGACGAAGAAAACAAACTGGCAACAAACAAACAGAGAACACAGGTGATAATGAGGGGAGATGGTAGACACCTGGTGGGGGGTGGAGACAAGCACAAAAACAGGTGAAACAGATCAGGATGTGACACAAGGATGATCAATGGAAACAGGATGCACCTGAGCTCAATTTCGAGTCTCAAAGCAAAGGGTCTGAATACTTATGTAAATAAGGTATTTCTGTTTTTTGTATCAATACATTTGCAAACATTTCTAAAAACTAATTTTTATGTTGTCATTATGGGGTATTGTGTGTAGATTGCTGAGGATTTTTTTTTATTTGATCAAATTCAGAATAAGGCTGGAACGTAACAAAATGTGGAAAAAGTCATGGGGTCTGAATACTTTCCGAAGGCACTGTATCTGATGCTGTCTGGACCAAAAGAGTATGTTGCCGCCATAGCATCTGATTGATTGATGCCAGCAAGCATTTGGCCTCCCTTGATAAAATAATTAGCCAATCAGTGTTGAACTGAGCTCAACTGTGGTTTGTCCTGGTGCAGCAAAACGCCCAACAAGGGAAGCCAGTTTGGATTTTAGCTAGGTAGCCTATGACAAAAAAAACTAAAAGTGTACTTACTGTATGACAGAGCCATAGACCGTTTTGCCAACATGAAAGAGGAGGATTGAATTGGCATTCATCTAGTCTATAAGTAGGGTGCGCGCGCACACACACAGAAAGAAATCAGTGCCATGGACAGCCACATGATATTTAGCTAAATTGATTGGACCTGTCATTCAGGGCAGAGCCCCATCTATTTAGATATAAACAATAAAGTAAAAAACGTATCATTAATATCTTTCACATATCACATATGTAAAACAACCCCCTCTTTTTTTTGCTTTCTTGAGTAAGGCAGCTCCAAAATGCAGGTGTTTCAGCCTAGTTCAGTGCTTTCTGTGGTAGTGGGGCAGCCAGCGGTAAATACAGAGCGTAGGGGTTGATAATGTTCTCTAGATGCGCCGTGATTTGCTCAGTGTTCTGTCACTCATGGGGACACCACATCACAGCAAGACCCTTGGTTGCTGCCATAGACTTCCATTAGAAGTGCCCATCGAAGAATACTCAAGGTCATTGGCCACAGATACAATTATGTAAAATCGTGTTATATCTACCATAGCTTTGATTGGACTGATCATGTCAACATCATACTTTCAAAATCTTAGCTAGCAAGCTAGCAGTCATCATTATGCAGAAAGTCGGCAATCTACTGGCAAATTGTTTTCAATCCTTGTCATCTAAAGAGAAATTATATATAAAACGTATCAGGGTGCAGCCAGTAGATTGCTGGTGCCACTGCAGCCCCAGGTTCGATCCCAGGCTGTGTCATAGCCGGCTGAGACCGGGAAACCCATGAGGCTTTGCACAATTGGCCCAGCATCGTCCGGGTTAGAGGAGGGTTTGGCCAGCCGGGATGTCCTTGTCTCATCGTGCTCTAGAGACTCCTTGTGGCGGGCCGGGCGCCTACAAGCTGACTTCGGTTGTCAGTTCCACAGTGTTTCCTCCGACACAGTGGTGCAGCTGGCTTCCGGGTAAAGCGAGCAGTGTGTCAAGAAGCAGTGTGGCTTGGCTCTCGACCTTCACCACGTCCGTAACTACCAAATGGATAACACAAAAATGGGGGTAACGCCATGGGCCAGAAAATGTTCAATACATTGGCATGTCAATCCAGCAGGACTTCTGCCACGTTACTAACAACTGGAAACTCGGAATTAGGAAATGTCAGACTCGGATAAAACTAGCTCCGACTGGGAAAATACCCAAAATAATTTTGAACGGTCATCCAACTCGGAATTCAAAGTCAGGATTTTGGGCCTCTTTCTAGAGCCCACAAGAAGAACCGCCACACCACCTTCCTGTTCAAGTGACCACAGCACAACAAGGTGAGTCCAAAAATGTATTGTATGCTACTGCACAAATGAAGTAATATGCCATGGAGATTTGCATACTGTAGCCAAGAAAGTAATACCAAGTGTATGTTGTGTAATAAGCTGTTAGTAGCCCATGTGTCTCACCCTAATCATTTGGTCCCTTTCCTCCCTCATAACTTTGCCTGTTTTAGAGAATTGTGATCATCAAATATTGTAAGAGATTTCATTATCTGCTTATATGCCCCTTTTATTTATCCTACGGTTCTGACTTGGTATAAATGGGGAATACTGTAAAAACGGCCCATGCTCTGAATTCTGTTGCTGTACATTTCAAAAGTGCTGAACAAATAGTTATATTGACTACATCCATTTTAGCTCGCTCATTAATGTCTTAATCCAAATTACGAATTGCCTCTTATCCGCTCATCTTTCCTTTATGCCATAGTTTGTACATCTCAATTGTCAGTAGAAACCACATTTGTTTAAGCAAGTCAGCCATATCAGCTATGTTTTTTTACAAGGCAGCAAATGAGGCTGATTTAACCGTTTCACTGCCAAACAAGGCTCCGCTGATAGCCAGGTGTAGCGGTGGTAAGGAGTCCCTCCCTGGTGCTGAAAAGAAAGCTCTCGTATTGTGGGCACCATTTGTCACCATTATAGTGCAATGAATGAATTGGTTAGTGTTGTGTTGCGTTGAGCTGTGTAGTGGCTTTGCCCCAACAAGATTCACATGCTAAAAATGCCACTGGATTGGTCTAAATTGTTTTGGGTATCTTCAAGTTTGTTTTCAGTGTATTAAACAAAGCATGTACAGCCGTATTGATTTGATGGTGTCTAAGTTAAAATGGTGCTGGAATAGCGAAGGCAGTGCTCCTGTTATCTTTGTGCTGAGTTGCAGTGACTCTGTGGTTCTAAATCTGTAGATGGTTAGTTAAGTGTCAAACATGAACTTGCTTGACCATGCTGCAGGTGAAATAACTGTTTGTTACACACAATATTTGCTTCGTGGTCTTCCTAGGACAGATGTTGCTCTCCGGTTTCTGGATAAAAACGACCGTATGTGTGTAGTTGAATATATTCTGCCACTGTGTGACAGTTGTCTTTTTTGTTGTCAGGTCTTTATTGTATACCACGGTGGCACGTGAATGAACGGGTTACAGAGAAAACAATGCAATTATCACCCCATCGGTTGCGATATGGCTCTTTTACTGGCTTGGTTGATCTTCCTCAGTGATTATACCCACATGCCGCTGCTGTAAAGGTGCAACCAGGTAGGCTACACGAAGGATGTAGACAGGAAGGATGATGCTTCACCAGTGGAATGATGTGGCTGTGTACTACATCATTATTTAAATACCGTGTGGTCTGAATTATAATCCAGAAGTTAACTGTGTAGTTTATTTCCCTCGCCTTGATTTATTCATTCGACCATTCATTGTCCATTCTGGTGTGAGTAGACCCTGAATGACTTTAGGTGAGCTTAGTATCCTTATGAGTTACAGGCAGACTGATGGGTTTCCTCGGTGCGTCCTCTTCAAGGGTGTCAGATGCGGGGACACATTAAAGTTGAATGGGAAATCTTAAGGGAGAGAAATGTTCCTATTGTTATGATACGGTTTATAATTGGCATGGGACACAGGCTAGACCATTTATGGTGGCATTGTTGGCAAACACTTGGACAACAGGATCATTTAAACTAGAAAAATCATTTGATTTAGATGCGTGATTTTATTTCGTTTTTACAAAGTGTGATAGGCCCAATGAAAACAATTGTATACATTCCCACTGACCAATAAATCAAGTGGATCTAAGATGCAAGTGCTGTAAACTCATAACCCACAGCAGCAGTAGGCTATATTTATGTCTGTCTCTAAGCCTTTTGAATGGTTCTTGGCGATGATAATTCAGCACAAAAAGTCTGCATCCATAATGGAAGCGTTCAGGGTGAAGTAATGGATGTAGCTGTTGCCCTCATCAACACAGTGCCTCCAGCTACACTCAACACATCTCTCTTTATACTCCCACCGCCTAAAAACAAAAACAAAAAAGTTCCTAACGACACACTCCTCTCTCATCCACCTTTAGCTAAATGTGTTGAAAAGCTAATGGCTAATTGCTAAGCTCTGGTCACAATGACATGTCATCATTTTAGAAACGTTTTTGAAATACAATTCATGGTATTCCATCAAGCAAAACACTTGAGGGAATGAATATGCTTTTTTTAATGTTCAGGACATGACTAATGGGATTTTTTAAAATATAAAATGTATTTTCCTGCAATATCACATGTAGATTTATATTTGATTGTTTTATGATGGTTTACTGGTTTATGCATTACACAAAGTAAGCATACTGTGGTTACACACCCCTTCTCCACTGTTCCCACCACTAGTTCAAGTGTTGGAAAACTGTCAATCTTCTCCTGGATACAAATGGATAGATATATGGAAACTGACACCTTAACCCAACAAAGAAACATAGGAGTATGGCAGAAAATCTAAAACAAAATGGATGGCTCTGCAATGTTCTGTAATGATTTCGTTTTGAGGTAAGTGACAGCGGAAGTTGGAAGTTTACATACACCTTAGCCAAATACACCTCAGTTTTTCCACAATTCCTGACATTTCATCCTAGTAGAAGTTCCCTGTTTTAGGTCAGTTAGGATCACCACTTTATTTTAAGAACGTGAAATGTCAGAATAATAGTCTTGATTTCCAAAACTATAGTTTGTTAACAAGAAATTTGTGGAGTGGTTGAAAAACGAGTTTTAATGACTCCAACCTAAGTGTATGTAAACTTCCCACTTCAACTGTATGTTAGTGTTCAACGGGACAGTGCATCTTGAGACAGAAGATTGATTGATGCTCTAAGACACACTATTTCAATAAAGTCTTCAATAAATAGTAGATTTGCTTTATTTTAGTTGTTGGCTTGCCGAGAGACTACCGTGTGGCCAGGTGTTGCAGATGCAGATGAGTTTGAGTGAGGAGGCTCCTCTGCACAGTAACTAGATGCTTAACACCGTGTGTGTAGGCAATTGAGTGGGATTCCTGCTGAGTCATATTATGAAGCCAGGGTAGCAAGGAGTCCCGACTGGGAGTACTGCAGAATCCACAGAGGGAAACTCCACCACGAGTTTTATAGCCTAAGGAAATCATGGGTGGGAACCTGCTTTTAAGTGATGCTGATTAGGCCTACTCTATATCTGCACTTGGGAGGACTGCTTTGAAACCAAACAAGTCATTATACTCATTGCTGCAGTAAAGTCAGGCCGGCTCAGTCTACTCATTATAGCGTTGAAGTGCTTTTAGTCCATTTACAGAGCTCCTGAAGCGTAGCCCACTGGGCGCAGACGTCAATTCAACGTCTATTCAACATAATTTCATTAAAATGACGTGGCAACAACGTTGATTCAACCAGTGTGTGCCCAGTGGGAGGTGTTGTGTAGCGAAACAACTAGGCTTTACATAGACAGGCCTTGGCATTCATGCAGTGGCAGGACCTGAGGAATACTTCCCAGCATGCCATGCAAACTCTTTGTGAGGCTGTTCAATACAGTCAAAAGCTATAGTTGCTACCAGGGGAGGGACATTTTATTATCTTTTTTAATTATTTCTATCCAGTCGGATAAACACTTCAAACAGCCTACCCGACCGCTCGGAGGCGTCTGCCTGGTCCTAATGTGCACCGTTACCCCGTTTTGTATCACAATCCAATTATGAAACTGGGGTGGACAGAAATGCAATTTCAGAATGTGTGTGGGGGGGAACATGACCCCAGTGAAAGTTGTACCCTTGGTTGCTACAGTCCTTTCTTCTGCAATGGCTGTGTGCTCCTCTCATTCCTCTTTCCCTCTGTCTGTGTGTATCTTGTCAGAGAATATTAATGATGTATTTTGGGAAAGGCATAACAAAGCACCTTAATGACAGGGTCTTTTCACAGAGTTACACAGCTAATTGACCATTGGCTCATGCACAAGGACAAGAATAAGAACCCTAGTCAACACCAGGTACATTCTTTTTCAGGTGCTATGATCTTTTTTTCTCTTGATTGATCCACAAAGACTGGAGGACATATGCTTTAAACATGGCTCTTCTTGACATTGCACGTGGAGATTGTTTTGTTATACAATACGAGGAACCTCCTCTTCTCACAGCCCACAAGAAGATCAAACCATTGACAGTAAAAAGGGTCTGGTTCTAACACATGTTCTAAGGTTAAGCTGCAAATTTACAGTGGTGGTGTCATGACTCCTTTACACCACAAGAGGGCATTGTTTACTCAGCTTTCCATTCACAGAGGTTCTGAATACATCATGAAAGAGTAAACGTGATAGGCTACTACAGTTCTGGGAATTAAAATGTTACTTAGACAGGACAGCAATATGGTCCAATTCAAGCACCTATCAATATATCACAAGTTGTAATCCCTACTTCCTCTGATCTGGCGGACTCACTAAACACATACTGCATTTGTAAATTATGTCTGAGTTTTGGAGTGTCCCCATCTGTCCATAAAGAAAAAAAAGTCTGCTGTCTGTCTGGTTTGCTTAATATAAGGATATTCATATGCAGTATAGTATTGACATTTTTATTTTGAAGTATGGCAACTGAGTACTTTTTTCCACCACTGTACTTAAGTACATTTAAAACCATATACTTTTAGACTTTTTACTCAAGTAGTATTTTACTGGGTGACTTGTACTTTTACTTGAGTCATTTTTTATTAAGGTACAGTATCTTTACTTTTACTCAATTATGACAGTTGAGTACTTTTTCCACCACTGATTTTACACATGAAGTTTAAAACGTCACGTACAACATGTTCCACCCACTGTAGTCAGCACGTTCCCGTAGCTGCAGTTCTGCACGTTCGTAGTGCTGTCTTATCCATAGAAACATAGATAATGGAGAGAAGATGACCTCAGATATCTTTATGAGCCATACCATCTTCAACTATCTTCCCACGCAGCTGCCTCCCAGTTGAACACTACTGAAAAAAGTGCCCAGGTAGATGTACCGTACTTCAGCCCAGACACAAATGTGCCAGTATTGCTACGCAATGTATAATTGAAGCAATTCAACTCCATAATGAGATAACACTTTCCTGATATCAGAATTCTACAGTTACAGGAATTGATTAACATTAATGGTGAGAGCCTTCCATGGATGGTTTTACAAAAGAAGCAAGGTGTTATTTTATCCAGACCATGTACAGCAAGCATTATATCCAAATTACAATAGAAATCCTATACAATTGTCTGTGGACTTCCCTTTGCCGCCTGAGTCTTCTATCCTCACCCCTTTAAATTGGAATACACTGGGAATTATTTCACTCACCTATATCTCAAAATAGACGTGTCATCATACAACTGTCACTGCCACTTCAGATCTGTAGGGTTGAAGAATGCAAGCCAGGCACAGGGAAATGCGAGATTTTTGCAAGCGCATTCAGAGCAATCTGTTTATCTGTAGGATTACTTTACCATCTAATTAAGAGCCGTTTAAGAACACGTTAAAGGGATGGCCATGGTACAAGATTAGGAATAAGAACACGTTAAAGGGATGGCCATGGTACAAGATTAGGAATAAGAACACATTAAAGGGATGGCCATGGTACAAGATTAGGAATAAGAACACGTTAAAGGGATGGCCATGGTACAAGATTAGGAATAAGAACACGTTAAAGGGATGGCCATGGTACAAGATTAGGAATAAGAACACGTTAAAGGGATGGCCATGGTACAAGATTAGGAATAAGAACGCGTTAAAGGGATGGCCATGGATCAAGATTAGGAATAAGAACATGTTAAAGGGATGGCCATGGTACAAGATTAGGAATGCTTCATTTTTTTGTTGCCATTTTACATGTTCATCAACAATATGGAAGACAAAATAACTTTTGTACAGTTGAAGTCGGAAGTTGACATACATCTTAGCCGAAGACATTTAAACTCAGTTTTTCCACAATTCCTGACATTTAATCCTAGTAAAAATTCCCTGTTTTAGGCCAGTTAGGATCACCACTTTATTTTAAGAATGTGAAATGTCAAAATAATAGTAGAGAGAATGATTTATTTCAGCTTTGATTTCTTTCATCACATTCCCAGTGGGTCAGAAGTTTACATTAGTATTTGGTAGAATTACCTTTAAATTGTTTAACTTGGGTCAAACGTTTCAGGTAGCCTTCCACAAGCTTTGCACAATAAGTTGGGTGAATTTTGGTCCATTCCTCCTGACAGAGCTGATGTAACTAAGTCAGGTCTGTAAGGCCTCCTTGCTCACACACGCTTTTTCAGTTCTGCCCACAAATGTTCTATAGTGTTGAGGTCAGGGCTTCGTGATGGCCACTCCAATACCTTGACTTTGCTGTCCTTAAGACATTTTACCACAACTTTGGAAGTATGCTTGGGGTCAATGTCCATTTGGATGACCCATTTGCGACCAAGCTTAAACTTCCTGACTGATGTCTTCAGATGTTGCTTCAATATATCCACATAATTTTCTTCCCTCATGATGCCATCTATTTTGTGAAGTGCACCAGTCCCTCTTGCAGCAAAGCATCCCCACAACATGATGCTGCCACCCATGTGCTTCACGGTTGGGATGGTGTTCTTCGGCATGCAAGCCTCCCCTTTTTTCCTCCAAACATAACAATGGTCATTATGGCCAAACAGTTCTATTTTTGTTTCATCAGACCAGAGGACAGTTCTCCAAAAAGTATGATCTTTGTCCCCATGTGCAGTTGCAAACCGTAGTCTGGCTTTTTTATGGCTGTTTTGGAGCAGTGGCTTCTTCCTTGCTGAGCGGCCTTTCAGGTTATGTCGGTATAGGACTCGTTTTACCGTGGCTATAGAAACGTTTGTACCTGTTTCCTCCAGCATCTTCACAGGGTCCTTTGCTCTTGTTCTGGGATTGATTTGCACTTTTCGCACCAAAGTACGTTCATCTCTTGGAGACAGAACACGTCTCCTTCCTGAGGGGTATGACGGCTACGTGGTCCCATGGTGTTTATACTTGTTTGTACAGATGAACGTGGTACCTTCAGGCGTTTGGACATTTCTCCTAAGGATGAACCAGACTTGTGGAGGTCTACAATTTTTTTCTGAGGTCTTGGCTGATTTCTTTTGATTTTCCCATGATGTCAAGCAAAGAGGCACTGAGTTTAATGGTAGGCCTTGAAATACATCCACAGGTACACCTCCAATTGACTCAAATTATGTCAATTAGCCTATCAGAATCTTCTAAAGCCATGACATCATTTTCTGGAATTTTCCAAGCTGTTTAAAGGCACCGTTAGTGTATGTAAACTTCTGACCCACTGGAATTGTGGTACAGTGAATTATTAGTGAAATAATCTGTCTGTAAACTATTTTTGGAAAAATGTCTTGTGTCATGCATAAAGTAGATGTCCTAACCGACTTGCCAAAACTATAGTTTGTTAACAAGAAATTTGTGGAGTGGTTGAAAAACGAGTTTTAATGACTCCAACCTAAGTGTGTGTAAACGTCCAACTTCAACTGTATTTGTCGGTTCTGGAATACAGTCATGTGTCCATCACGACTGTTCTGGGCTTTCCGAGCTGGTCATAGCTGCACCTCAGCCACACTCAAGGTCCTAAACAATATCATAACCGCCATCAATAAAAGACAGTACTGTGCAGCCGTCTTCATCGACCTGGCCAAGGCTTTCGACTCTGTCAAACACTGAATTCTTATGGGCAGACTCAATAGCCTTGGTTTCTCAAATGACTGCCTTGCCTGGTTCACCAACTACTTGATAGAGTTCAGTGTGTCAAATCGGAGGGCCTGTTGTCCGGATCTCTGGCAGTCTCTATGGGGGTGCCACTGGATTCAATTCTTGGGCCGACTCTTTTCTCTGTATATATCAATAATGTCGCTCTTGCTGCTGGTGATTCTCTGATCCACCTCTACGCAGATGACACCATTCTGTATACATCTGGAAATTCTTTGCACACTGTGTTAACAAACCTCCAAACAAGCTTCAATGCCATACAACTCTCCTTCTGTGGCCTCCAACTGCTCTTAAATACAAGTACAACTAAATGCATGCTCTTCATCCGATCGCTGCCCGCACCCGCCCGCCCGAGTAGCATCACTACTCTGGACGGTTCTGACTTAGAATATGTGGACAACTACAAATACCTATGTGTCTGGTTAGACTGGAAACTCTCCTTCCAGACTCACATTAAGCATCTCCAATCCAAAATTAAATATAGAATTGGCTTCTTATTTCGCAAAAAAAGCCTCCTTCACTCATGCTGCCAAACATACCCTCGTCAAACTGACTATCCTACCAATCCTTGACTTCGGCGATGTCATTTACAAAATAGCCTCCTACACTCAAATTGGATGTAGTCTATCACAGTGTCATCAGTTTTGTCACTAAAGCCCCATATACTATCCACCAATGCAACCTGTATGCTCTCGTTGGCTGGCCCTCCCTACTTATCCGTCACCAAACCCACTGGCTCCAGGTCATCTATAAGTCTTTGCTAGGTACAGCCCCAACTTATCTCAGCTCACTGGTCACCATAGCAACACCCACCGATAGCACGGGCTCGAGCAGGTATGTTTCTCTGGTCATCCACAAAGCCAACACCTACTTTGGCCACCTTTCCTCCCAGTTCTCTGCTGCCAATGACTGGAGCGAATTGCAAAAGTCACTGAAGCTGGAGACTTATATCTTCCTCACTAACTATAAACATCAGCTGTCAGAGCAGCTTACCAATCACTGCACCTGTACACAGCCCATCTGTAAATAGCCCACCCAACTACCTCATCCCCATATAGTTATTTCTTTGCTCTTTTGCACCCCAGTATCTCTACTTGCACATCATCATCTGCACATTCTGAATTCTAATTATTTCGCCACTATGGCCTATTTATTGCCTCTCGAAATTTGCACACACTGTATATAGATTTTTCTATTGTGTTATTGACTGTACATTTGTTTATCCCATGTGTAACTCTGTGTTGTTTGTTGTTTTGTCACACTGCTCTGCTTTATCTTGGGCAGGTCGTAGTTGTAAATGAGAACGTGTTCTCAACTGGCCTACCTGGTTAAATAAGGGTGAAATAAAAAAATGTAATAAATAAAAATGTGAAAAGGTAAGTACACTCTTTGGAAAGTGGTATTTTTTTTATTGTATTTTGTTACGTATTTGGACACATGGATATTTGAGCTAAATTGCAACCAAATTAATTGATAAAGGTAACCCAATTTAACAACTCACACACAAAACATATTTGAAATTGTTATGCAATTAAAATAAACAAAAATACAATTTCCTTCTGCAGAAATAATTTGTACCCCCCTGCCTTTACCATCACCTAAAATTGCTAAAATTAGGATCAGGTGCACCCAAACCGGTGACAATGATTAAGAAATCATTAGAGAGTACCTTGGGAGGGGCCAGCCTTCCATAAAGATTAGAAACTTGGCCTGGTTTGGTATTAAACATATGGGTGTGTGGTAACACATCATGCAAAGATCAAAATACCTATCTGAGGCCATCAGAATAAATATTATTCATGTCCTTGAGTCTGGGAGGGGTTACAAATACATTTCCAAGCAATTCAAAGTACATAATTTCACTGTCTGACGGATCATCTAAAAATTGAGAAAATTCCAGACCACTGGCAATCTACTTACGACAGGTCGTCCCACCAAATTCAGCCCAAGAGCTGACCGAAAGATGCTCATAGAAGTCTCTAAGAACCCCAGGGTAACATCAAGGGATCTACAGGCCTCTCTTGCCACAATCAATATTGAAGTGCATGAGTCAACTGTCAGAAAGAGACACAAACACAAACTTGGCCTACATGGGTGGTCAGGAAGGAAGAAGCCTCTGCTCTCAAAAAATTATATCAAGACAAGACTGACGTTTGACAGACAACACCTGGGTTAAAGACCAAGACTACTGGAACAATAAGCTCTGGACAGATGAGTCAAAGGTGGAGTTGTTTGGCCGCAATGCCAGACGCCATCTTTGCCCGAAAAGAAACACTGCCTTTTGAACAGAAGAACCTCATACCAACCGTAAAGCATGGAGGCGGTGTCATTATGATTTGGGGCTGCTTTGCTGCCTGAGGGCCAACTTTAACGCAGCCCGGACACAGAAATATAATACAATGGAACAAAAACAATATCATGAAGTATTACACTTTATTATCATCATGGTAAATTCTTCACATTGGAATGATTATTGCCACAATTATTGCCCCGGGTATGAACAGCTAGATGCGGCTAGATGTTCTTTACCATTCGGCCATCAGATTTGCCACCAATGCTCTTTTATAGGACACATCACTGCACTCTATATTCTTCTGTAAACTGGTCATCTCTGTAAACCCGTCGCAAGACACACAGGTGGATATTTATTCATAAAACCCTCTTAGGCCTCACTCCCTCCTATCTGAGATATCTACTGCAGCCCTCATCCTCACAATAAAACACCCGTTCTGCCAGTCATATTCTGTTAAAGGTCCCAGAGCACACACATCCCTGGGTCGCTAGTCTTTTCAGTTCGCTGCAGTTAGCGACTGGAACGAGCTGCAACAAACACTCAAACTGGACAGTTTTATCTCAATCTCTTCATTCAAAGACTCATTCATGGACACTCTTACTGACAGTTGTGGCTGCTTTGCGTGATGTATTGTTGTCTCTACCTTCTTGCCCTTTGTGCTGTTGCCTGTGCCCAATAATGTTTGTACCCTGTTTTGTGCTGCTACCATGATGTGCTGCTGCCATGTTGTCTTGCTACCATGCTGTGTTGTCATGTGTTGCTGCCATGCTATGTTGTTGTCTTAGGTCTCTCTTTATTTAGTGTTGTGTTGTCTCTCTTGTCGTGATGTGTGTTTTGTCCTATAATGTTATTTATTTTTTAATCCCAGCCCCCGTCCCCACAGGAGGCCTTTTTTGCCTTTTGATAGGCCATCATTGTAAATAAGAATATGACTTGCTTAGTTAAATAAAGGTTCAATAACAAATACATTTTAAAAACAGCATTATCTTATGTATCCAGTTAACAGAACAGTACTCATGTCAATGATATACTGTATTTATACAATCAACAGATATAATATATAGATATTCATTTCGATGTATTCAAATAAATTATAAAAATTCAAAAAATCAAACCAATGTAAAACATTTAATTCACAGTACAAGCTCTGGATTAGTATCTTTGAGCAAGAGATCCTCACATTAACATACACAACTTTCCCCTTGGTTTGTAACAACACAAATTGTTGTTTTGTGAGATAAGGGAAGGCATTAATGCCTGGTGTGTAAATGCTACAGGGGACAGAGACTACTGTATATTAGGATTACATGTGCGAGCAGCCAAAGTGTCAACAGAAGTATGACGATTAAAGGGTAACTGTTAAGAGAGGTGATAAAAAAAGAAGAAGCATGGAACACATTCTGCGTTTCTGAATCTATATTGTAAAGAAAATCAATTTTACATACAATTCATTCATCCCTTCATGTTAACACAGAAACTACAAACTGAGGCTCTACATTAAAATACATTTGATGAGTGCTCCACAACAAAATCAGTCCTCCATAAGCTTCAGTTAGATGTTTAAAACACTACGGCTCGAAAAAAAAAAAAAGATAAACTGCGGTTAATTTACTTTACAATCACTCCTTGAGGAATCCTACATCTCATGTTGAATGTGGCACTCTATTGGAAGTGAACAGCTCAGTGTCGGTGTTTATCGTGTATGGCACAGGAGAAGTTGGGTTAGTCAGGTGAGTTGGGAGTCATGGAAACTGTCCATCATCCAGTATGTGTGTCAGTGAACTCGAGGTCCTTTCACGTTCCACTTTCGTCTATCCCAGAAGCACTCTCTGCAGCCTGTTGGCCGACACGCACTTCTCGTCCTCCGACTCAGCGTCGCTCTGCGGGTTGGAGCTGCAGGGAGAGGTGCATTCTGGGGAGCACAAGTAGTGCATGAAGGGTAGCCGATACTTCCCGCAGAAGTCCACAAACTTGATGTGCCTCACACATGAGTCAAAGTACACACCTGAGAGGAAGGAGACAAGTAGCACAACAATATGAGAGCAATACAAATATCTCAAGGTTTGATTTTATTTTCAAAGAGGATTTTTGAACATGTTTCATTTGAATTTTTCCTCAAGTTATTGAGGAGGACCAGCCTCCTCTTCCTCCCTGGACGAGCCTCCTCTGATCCACTCACAAATACTAGTACATAAGTATGTAACCTAAACCTGCCCCCTCTCGTCCACTTACCGGTACATTTAGGATTGGGACACTTGCTGGCCAGGTCCAGGTAATGCACCAGGTTTCCAGGCAGGTAATTGGTGTGGTAGGGCAGGTTGCAGGACTTGATGGTCCGTCCGGCCAGCTCCAACAGGGAGGGGGGGTCGTAAGTCATGTCCTTGATGAAGCGGACCACCAGGGGGTTGCCGCGGAGACTGAGCTCCTGCAGGTGCACCAGGCTGAGGATCTCCCGCGGTAGGTAGGTGAGTAGGTTGTTATGGAGACTGAGGCAGCGCAGGGAGTAGAGTCTACAAACAGACATATTCAGACATGACAGTGAATCATGGCTTTAGCTCAGCAGGCTAACACAGTCTTATGACACACCGGAGACCCAAGTTTTAAGAAAAAAATAACTGTCGGTCAAATTAATAAATTATGCAAAGTCAGTGTTTCTCTTATGGGATGGCCCTCACCTGGTGAGTTGGGGGGGTACACTTTGTATCCGGTTGTCACAAAGGACCAAGTATCTGAGACCGCGAAGGCTGGCCAGCTCTGGGGGGATGGAGGTAATGAGGTTCCCACCCAAATAAAGCATCTCCAGACTGCATCAGATCAGAGAAAAAAAATACATTTTTCTTCACGCTTGGAATGACAGGGAACATTGCTAAATTAACATACAGATGTAGTATCTTAGTTTGAACCAGTTTTATACAGCATAAAAATAATCCCGCAGCAACAGGAAATGTGAATTATTACGTGGATTATATAATGCACAGTGTTCAAAGGTCAAGAATGGCCAAACAGTTGTCTAAATCCAGAAGAAGCATGTTGAAATTCCAGGGTTCAAAGATTGGACTGAGTGGTCTGTTTGTTTTTGGAGAACCGCTGTGATAAATTGACACACATAATAAACTCTTGAACACCTCCAGAGCGAACACCTGCCAACTTTCTCTGATAAAGCTGACAACAGAAGAAAATGAGAGGAGATAGAGGGAGAGTTAGTTAAGAATTTAACTCCAGTGTTTGACAATTTATGTCAACGGAAGAGATACAGAATGAAGAGAAGAGATGATTGTAAAAGAACTCTGATTGTAAAATGTCTTCTCCTTTTAGAAGGAGATTGAGATTGAGAGAGAGAGAGAGAGAGAGAGAGAGAGAGAGAGAGAGAGAGAGAGAGAGAGAGAGAGAGAGAGAGAGAGAAAGAGAAATGTCAAGAGGTGAGGCCTTATGATGCAAAGCACTGCTGCTAATTTAGCCTCCATACAGTCTGAAACTGCTGTATGCTTTTGGGGGGTGTCCAATTGACCTTCTCATCTTATCTTTAGTCTATAACTTATTATCCACTCTATTCCAAGTCCTAAACCCCCACTTTCCTCTCTCATGGTGCCAGTCCCCCACTGTGGGCAATATGTCAAATGACCTTGTTTTGTAACATGGCACACAGCCAGCCAGACAGGCTAAGCTACACTGATGAGCTGATTCCAAATATTTGTGTCAATGCAGCACCAAGATGTGGAACCTATCTAGCTGAATACAGCAACAGCATTGATTTTATGCAAATTTATTTGCCCGTTATCTTAACCCTCGCCATCTAGTTCCTAAATGCACACCTTGACATTACCGCTGTAGTTATGGAGTCCCAGGCATTTCATTAAGACAGCAACAGAGCTTATTATTCAAGCCTACTACTACATAATGGCTATTATGGGCATGCTATTATCAGGTAAGGCGCAGGTAGCCTAGCGATTAAGAGTGATGGGCTTGTAAGTGGCAGGCGGCTGGTTCGAATCCCTGACCTATGTGAACAATCTGTCGATGAGTCCTTGAACAAGGCACCCAACCCTAATGGCTCGTATTTTACATTTTTATTTAACCCTTATTTAACTAGGCAAACCAATTAAGAACAAATGCTTATTTGCAATGACCGTCTACACCCGCCAAACCCAGACGACGCTGGGCCAATTGTGCGCCGCCCTATGGGACTCTCGTTCTGGTTAAGAGTGTATGCTAAATGACTAAAATATATTTGATAAGGGCAACGTAACCTTGATGTGGCGATTTCTTTATTCACATTTGAGCGTCCCAACGTTACGCTATTAGAAGCAACGAGTGTATAAGCTTAGAAGCTTAAAAGCTTAAAGCTCATCTAAATTTCAACAACCTCACTTCGTCATGCATAGATGTTGTTGTTTGTTAAAAGTCCCCATTTATATTAAGTGCCTATAAAACCTATGATTGCATGGTAATTAACGTTACATGGGGTACTATGGTGTAAGTAGTTAGTTTCATTGTAACTAATACCGTTAGCCTACATTATTAAAACTCTTTTGCCGCTATAATGTATCAGTAGTCTTACCTGGTAACATTTTCTATCTCTGAGGGGATAGCTTTGAGTCTGTTACCCCCAAGAGACAGATATTTTAATCGCTGGAGTTTTAGAAACTGAATGGGCACCTCTTCAAATATATTCCCACTGAAGTTCAATGTGTCTATCTGCATGGACCCAAATTCCTTTGGGAACGAGAATTCGTTCAAACGGTTGTTCTTGGCTATGAGTGTTTTGAGGTTTGACAAACGTTGAATGTCCTCACAGAGAACCGTTAATCCATTGTTGCTTATATCCAGAACTTCCAAATTGGAGAATAGACATACCGAAGCGGGAAACACAATCAGTCGGTTGTTATACAGGTAGAGTTGCTGGGTCACTCTCCTCCGTTCGTCACCGACAGTGTCCAAATTTAAGCTCTCCAGATTCAGATGGGACATGTCCAAAATGCAACCCCCCTGATCAACTGTTGCAAACAGCTCCATATTCAATACCAATTGCTATCCAGCGAGTTCAAAAATATGAATGAATTAAGTGTTGTTTTTTACAAAGTATAAGCTCTTTCAGCACTGGTCAAGACCGTATAAAGCCTCTCTACGCATTCTGCTAATCTGCAAATAAATGTCCATTAAATACAGACCGCAGTCACACCACGGACCGTACACGCACAGCTGTCACATTGGCATCGCGTTCACATTGTAGCCGGTGTTACAAGGCTGGTCAAGCTTTAGATTCTCCGCCCCCAGTTTAAATTAACCCGTGCATGCCTGCTTGCTCTGGTGCCACAGAACGTCTCCATGTCCAGAAATCACTTTTGCGCGTGTGTGGATGCTTTGTAAACGGTTATCTGTTTTCACACGGTCAATTAACTTTGCAATTGGACACCCCAGCTCTCGTTTCTTTTAGCCTACGAGGAACCATATCTAATATTTTGTAATATGCCCTACTAGTTTTAGTGGTAGACATTATGTCACAAAGGTCTGGAGGGTCTGGAGACATGTGAAATCATAAAATACATGTGAAATTATACAATGACCATTATAAGCCGTGGTGTATGAGACCGTATACCACGGGTATGACAAAACATTTATTGTTTACCGTTCTTATTACTTTGTAACCAGTTTATAATAGCAATAAGACACCTCGGGGATTTGTGGTATATGACCAGTATACCACGGCTAAGGGCTGAATCCATGCCCTCTGCGACACCCAGTACACACACATTCAGTCAAACGTGTATTAATAAAAATGTGCATAACCATTCCAGTACGTCTATTAAATGTATTTATTGACATGTATAAAGCTTGCATACCTGTTTGACAATACAGTAGTCTTAATAATCAACAGGGAGTAAATGTTTAATTAAAAGTCTCCTGTAAACAAGCAAACAAAGTGAGCTGGTATTATTCTAAAAGTGAGACAATAGCACATAACAAACAAAAGAAACACAGGCTACTAACTTCAATTAGACCATACATTTGGCATGGTTTCATAGTGACAGACGTCCCCGAGGTCTTAGTGAAAATGTAAGGCACTTACTTTCTAAAAGTTACTACACATACTGTAACTCAGGTATCTTGCATTTGAACTTTGGTTTCAGTTATGCCATCAAACATGTTTTGTAGAAGTTGTTTTTCCCCAATCCTTGTGCCTGAAGCACCTATATCCCGAGAGACCGACGTGCATCAGCTCCCCAAAAGACACATCAACGATCAAATGAATTGCAGTACTGTTGGCAAAGCATGCAATGTATGTCTCAGACGGACCACACAATCGTGTATTTCAAATGAGTAAGAGTGACCCATAGCACTGGAGTGTAATCAAGTACTATTATCCTGTTCATTACAAATCCACACACTTCATCCACTACATCAACATATTTTTCTAGTTAGCTCACATCTGCAGCATCCTTGAAATACCCCCCCACTCTCCTAGCAATACAGTACTGTCACTACAGTGATTCAAACAAGCACCATCTATGTGTTTTGGTAGCCTGGATCCATACTGAATTCTTCAGTTTCACTTCACAATCCAAATCCGTATCCAGGCTAGTGCTTTGGCATTCGATTCATTTTATGGAGTAATAACTCTACAACCCCGTTGATCGAAAAGCCATTTGTAAACAGCATTACCCCATCAGTGTAAACATGCAGCCTACAGATTGAACCCTAGCATTTTTATTTTTTTGACCTTTATTTAACTAGGTAAGTCAGTTAAGAACAAATTCTTATTTCCAAATGACGGCCTAGGAACAGTGGGTTAACTGCCTGTTCAGGGGCAGAACAACAGATTTTGTACTTTGTCAGCTCATGGGTTTTGAACTTGCAACCTTACTAGTCCTACGCTCTAACCACTAGGCTACCTGCCGCCCCATATTGATATGAGTAGGGCGGCAGATCAGAAAATAGAGCTGGAATACAAGTTCTTGTGTAAGACTGAGGGTGGACTTTCTTAATTTCCTTTTTCCTAACAGATTGAACCCTGGCACCATCAGATGTTATGGGTCAGTGGGTTTTACTGTATATGTTACAGATATGATATGAGTAGTAACACTGCCAGGCAAGTGTAATCACACTGTTGATGGATTTACGATGGTATTCAGGTACATTTACAACTGAGCCATGTGTTCATCCTTCATGTGATTTACTGGCCCAGTAAAATACCCAGGTGTCTGGAAGAGCACCCTGTAAGGTCAATGCATCTGATTATGCTTTCTCGCTGAATTGCTTATCTCAACCCTCTGTGATGTGGTTGGGTATGTGACGTGGCAACTGTGAAGTCATTTTCTTTAACAGTAGTTCTTACAACTTGTGCTTTCCAATTTCCAATTTCCAAAGCTTTCCAATGTCCAATTCACACACTCTTCTCTTTTCTATAGATGAGCTAATTTGAGCTAATTTGACTGACAGAAAACAAAAACAACAAATTCACTCAAATGAATACAAATATTACCCCACCACTAGGTGACATGGATTCTTACCAAGTCTTCGGAGTGTTACTCAAACAGGATAACAGTACTGTGTTTGATGGTACGGTACACACAATTCAACTAGTCTCCCCTATACACAATAATATTACAATAGACATTGGTACAGTTTAAAAAAAATCATAATAATGAACATTTTAAAATCTAAAAACAATAGTGATGTATTCGTTTAGCAACAGTACAAGCTCCAACGCTTCAGCCAGATAGTGATTGTTGATGGTGGGACTGAAAGAGGGCTCTCTCTCTCTCTCTCTCAAATGTCCTTAGTGCTCACTTTCATCTTCCCCACAGTTTCCTAACAGGAGTTAAAGGAACAAGATTATTGGCTACTGTAGTACAAGTGCCCCTATGATACACCGTGTACACAGCATGGGTTCATATCGTTTAAAATACATTAGCTGCTCTTGGTTGAGCTTGCCTGACGCGATGGAACCAATGGATAGTCCCATATGTGCAAACCCCGCCCATCTGGCACCTCAGGCAGGCTCAATCAAATGTGCCTAGTACTAAAAAAGAAAGCAAAACCCAGGCCTGATGTACAGTAAAGACGCAGCCAAAAGGTGAGACATACCTAGAAGCATGGGCATGTAAACTTTGCCAAATATAGTCTCTGATTATGACAGTAATTGACTCATAAAGTTCTAAGTACAGGTGTGTGTATTGTATAAGTACACAGCCTCATTGACCTATACTGTTACTTAAAGGGGCAATCCACGATTGAAACAAGAACACTTCTTAAGTGTTTCGATTAAAAGCTGAGGGATGGGCTGGAGAAATGTACTGTAACCACTCTCAAATTCATAGACAGAGCTATGGATGTAAGGACTGACCATCCATTATATCAGAATTATAGTTGAAACATGTTTTGAGGCATTTACAAATTTTACTTTTTAAGAGTCAATGGGTACATATAATTATTTATAAGTCCAAACATGTATGTAGCAACTGCAGATTGCCCCTTTAACAAGTAGCAGCGAAACGTAATGTGCTATTCATTGTTCCAGACTAACCTTATGTTTATTGAGCTCAGCCACTCGCCGTGCCCACTCCTCCTCTGTCATCTCCTGGTCAGCACCTTCAGTCTTCTCCACAGCAGGCATCTTATCTGCAGGGAGGGAGGGAGGGAGAAATAGAGAGAGAGAGAGAAAAAGCGAGAGAAAAAGCGAGAGAGAAAAAGAGAGAGAGAAAGATAGTGAGGAGGGGGGACAGAAGAAGTGAGACACAAGCCAATAAGGACAGAGAGAGAGAGAGAGTAACAAAGAGAGAGATAAAGCGAGGGAAGAGACAGACATAAATAGAGAGAGTGAGAGAGAAATAACATAATTCATCTTAGCGCACAATCCCCTCACACTATGACCCAGATAAGTGAGGGCCTATTATAAAGGCAGGTGTAAGACAGCTAGTCTCACCTTCACAGGTCACAGCTGTGCAGACCCAGTTCCCACAGGCACAGACACAGCGGTTACACTCCACCTGAGTCTCTGCCCCGTCCTCATAGGTCTCATCCTCCAGGGCACACTCTACAGGAAGCAGATAACAGGAAGTCAATGGACATCACAGGAAATGACATGTTGATCAGTAACAGCACATAGTTTTCAAACCCAGAGATCAAAGTGGCCAATACTTTTGGGAGCGCCTTGCGAAGCAGTCTCAACGGACCAGACCGGGTTTTGGGAAATCAGTTGGAGAAGTGAAAATTATTCCTTATTTGTGAATGTTCTTTAAATGTAAGAACCGATAACGAGAAGCAGGTACTGGGAGTTTAACATTTTGTTGGGTTCTGAGAATGAGAAATATACTTATTCATGTCACTGAGGGAGAGAGGGTAATGTATAACGTTTACATTATGTCAGGATATGTTATTGTTAGCCATCAGGGATCCCATGGGAGGGATCCTCTGGGATGAGAAGAGACACAGTCTGGTACCAGTCACCATAACAGCCGTGAGTTGGGGAGGAGTGATCACTTTGGGGTAGATGTCAGGTTAGATGAAGTGAGGAAGAACAGATATCACTAAGGTTCTGTCTAGCAACAGAGATGCATTGGCTGTTCATGATGTGTAGGAGGAGACTCAGCATAGTTAAATATCAGTGCTTGTGTGAATACGTGGTCGCCTGATGCAGCTGTATTGAGCCTCTGGGAAGAATAAACTTGGTTAAGCTTTCATAGTGTCCGTAGAGTTTTTACTCTGAAGATTAGAACCTAACAATTTAAAGAACGGACATGGAACAGGACAGGAACAGCGTCAGAACGGGGGGAACAAAACGACATGGCGACAATATGCTGAAGCGGGGAACAGAGTTGGTGAACAGACAGATATAGGGGAGGTAATGAGAGCAGGTGATTGAGTCCAGGTGAGTCCAAATGATCGCAGATACGCGTGACGAGGGAAGCAGGTGTGGCAGGAGTGCGTAATGATGGTGGCAGGAGTGCGTACTGCTGGGCAGCCTCAGAGCGGGAGCAGGCGTGACACTCAATCGATAGACACAACCTATAGACCCGATGACGTGTTTCTGCGCATAACCATAGATAGCTAACGTTGCCATGACATTGCCTACAAGCGTAATCGGGGATCTTTATTGGAGAAGCAGTTTCTGGACATCTTAATTTTTTATTTTCTTTGGTAACAGTATTTCATTTATGAAAGTGTCTTTTTTTAATGTGTTTTTAAAATGGTCTAATAATCAAATCACATATAAAAAAACATAGGAATTGAACATGGGACATAGAAAAACACATAACAGGAAGATACTGTATATGGTGTAAGTCTTACTTCTCTCTGGTGGGTTGAAGCCAGGCTTGAAGCAGTTTAGGAACTCATCGAAGCTCAACTTCCAGTCCGTGTTCTCATCTGAGAGCTCGATGAGGGCATCCACACACAGGCTCCTAGACACCAACAGGAGAGGTGGGGTCATGAACAATAGGATTAATAAGACACAGGAGGGAAATACAGTTAAACAGACTACTGTTACTGCCATTTCACTGGAGCTAATGTATATACACTGAGTTGACGAAACATTATTGACTTGCAACCCAGCCCCTTTTGCCCTGAGAACAGCCTCAATTCGTCGGGGAATCGACTCTACAAGGTGTCAAATGCATTCCACATGGTTGCTGGCCCATGTTGACTCCAATGCTTCCCACAGTTGTGTCAAGTTGGCTGGATGTCCTTTGGGTGGTGGACCATTCTTGATACACACGGGAAACTGTTGAGCGTTGAAAAACCCAGCAGCGTTGCAGTTCTTGACACCAACCGGTGTGCCTGGCACCTCCTACCACACCCCGTTCAAAGATATTTCTGTTTTTTTATTTCTAACACATTTGCAAACATATTTTACAACCTGTTTTTGCTTTGTCATTATGTGTAGATTGATGAGGGAAAAAATGAATTGAATCCATTTTAGAATAAGGTTGTAACATAACAAAATGTGGAAAAAGGGAAGAGGACTGACTACTTTCCGAATGCACTGTAAATGCTCCTCAATGTTCCTTAGACTGGGCCTACTGCCAGTCCAGTTGCCCTTTAACTCTAGTCGATCTCACAGATGACCCCAGATAGCCAGCCGACACAAATTGGGAGGAAGATTCCACACATGAATGAGAGTTGATACTGCCCAAATCCCCGTGTCGCTCTCTGCGCCCGCTCCGAGACCCATGATGCATGGGAGAGGGGTATGGTCCCACGGGACAGCCAGTGTGGTGCCACTGAGCACCGGCCCCATTGCCACCCACACCCACCACCACTTCCCATCAAAACAAGCCGCCTCAACCTTTGCAGAACTGCCAAAACAGCACTTTCAGCCCCCCCAAATCGCCCATCCCCCTGCCCCTGTACACCCTGTCTCGAGGTCACCATGTAAACAACTGTGATATAACAAATCTACATTCCTCATCCTAATCAATCACATTTTTTGATGATTCCATACAGTCTCAACTGTAGTAATCTACAGCACACTCACCATGGCTGCAAAGGTGCAGCAGGGTGATTAGATACTAACAACTGAACAGTTCAACATCAGAGTTAGGGCAAGAACTGAACAACTGAATTCCACAGAATTTGAATAGCATATATGTCACGCCCTGACCTTAGAGCTTTTTATGTCTCTATTTTGGTTTGGTCAGGGTGTGATTTGGGTGGGCATTCTATGTTCTATTTTCTATGTTTTTGTATTTCTTTGTTTTGGCCGGGTATGGTTCTCAATCAGGGACAGCTGTCTATCGTTGTCTCTGATTGGGAATCATACTTAGGCAGCCTTCTTTCCCTGTTGTTTGTGGGTAGTTGACCTTGTTAGAGGCATTATAGTCGAAGTTAAGCTTCACGGTCGGTTGCTTGTTTTGTTGGCTACATTTCTATAAATAAAAGGAATATGTACGCTCACCATGCTGCACTTTGGTCCACTTCTTACGACGCCCGTGACAATATATTGATGTATTATACAGGTTGCCATTGCTTCTGTATACGGTAGTTTTATATCAATATGGCAATAACCGATTCACTGAAAGAACTCAATCAAATACCTATTAGCAGTGCAAGCAGTTGCTTCATCATGGCCTTTCCATTGCTTTCAATTGCTTCATGTACTCCATGTATTGAATTAAATTAGTGTTAGTCCCAGAAAATGGCTGTTTAACTTATTTTTAAGTTAAGTTCCTGATTTGGCGCTGGAAATTAAAACCCTGCTAATTAGTAACCGGAAGGTTGCAAGTTCAAACCCCCGAGCTGACAAGGTACAAAATCTGTCGTTCTGCCCCTGAACAGGCAGTTAACCCACTGTTCCTGGGCCGTCATTGAAAATAAGAATTTGTTCTTAACTGACTTGCCTAGTTAAATAAAGGTAAAAAAAAAAAAAAGGTCATGAGCCCCATTTATAATATGATAATATGCTGGTGGAGAATTATTCTCTTCAAGCAGCAATTGAAAACAAATGATTGCCAGGTACAGTCATTAGTCTTTTAAGTATGTATTCTTATTCAATACAGAAATCCACATTACCGAGATGCCAATATGTTGAGAGAAACAATCCTTGTGTTGCTACTACTTGAAGTGAATGCACTGCACTCAGCAAATATCAGTATGTAACACTTACTGATATGAAAATGTATACGGACTCAAAACGTCTGGCGCTCAGTCAGGATCATTATGACATGATTATAAGACATTATAATCGGGTCATGCTTGCTCATGACTTACAATGCATTATCAATGCCTTTAGAATGCATTATACCTGTCATGATTGACAGCTGTGCGCTACTGACCCTGGGCCAGTGGTTGGGGCTCACCTGAGCAGGCGGTTGTTCTCCTCGTCAGCATATGACGTAATGTTGATGGCTGTTTCGTTGTGCTGGAGGAACTTAAGGAACTCAGTGGAATCCAGCTGGGAGTCTCCATTGTCATAGTCCTGTAGGAATAGTCATTCATACATTTTTATAATTTGATTGAGTATGAAAAGAAATGGCGGAGACGACCATCAGAGCTCTATGGGCTTTCTGTGAGAAGTGTCAACCACACAGGCGGAGATGATCTTGACTTTGGGGGGGTGGGGGGGGGGGGGCAGAGCAGGAGAGCTGTTGCATAACTGCTGTTATGTGTTCAAGTGCTGGGCAGTGGGAAGAATGTTAAACAGTCTGTTCTTGCTGTGGGGCGTTTTCCATGCTGTGTAGCTTGGCCCACAGAACAAACAAGATAACTAACTGACAGAAGGGGAGAACTCGGTGAATTTTCAACTGATTCTGTCTCCGTAGAGCTGCTGCAAGAAATAAATACAACTCCACTCCACTTTATATACTTTGAGCTGTCCGGTACTTTTCCTTGCAGTTTTCCAGCAATAGTTCAACTACGAAAGTATCATTACCTCTCCACACACACACACACACACACACACACACACACACACACACACACACACACACACACACACACACACACACACACACACACACACACACACACACACCCGCACACACAGACACCTAACCACCCACCCAACCCCACAAACACGCAAGTCCAACCTACCTTAAAGTACTTGAGCAGGATGTTGGAGAAGTTGGAGCCCTTGGCGAACCAGCCGTCAGGGACCACCTCATTCTGCAGCCACTGGGTGACCCGGCTGCGCAACTCGTTCCTGTTGGCCAGGTAGCACACGACTACACAGGCAGAGAGGGAGAGAGTAGAGAGGGTCAGTACTGCAGACAGCTGAATACAGACTCGCTCATATTTACAGCGTGTTTCTACTGGAACTAAGTCTGTGAGAGTACTTCTGTTTGTGTGTGTGTGTTGGGTGGGGGCTGGGTGTGAGTGTGTGTGTGTTTCCCTTAAGCACATAGCTGTTGTGTGATAGTGTAAAGGAATATGCAACAGTGTATATTCTACAGTGCATGCAAGGATAGTATAAAATTAACCTACTGCTATCATTAAACAATTATTCATTAACCTCTCTGAGACAATGGGCCTCATGACCTTGAGCAGTATACTTACTTGGGCTAGCAGCAACAGCTTTGTCTGTCTTTTTCTCTGAAAGAAATCACAACACAATCAAAACAACTGCAAACACTTCGCTTAATCTCCTCTTTATTGCAGATTGTCCGTTGGAACACAGAAAAAAAGTTCCCAGCACAGACTTTCCTATTCAAGGTAAAGCTCTGTGATGGGAAGACCAGCAGTCATATTGAGTGTACATATGTGTTTCATTGAAATGTGTATGGTCTGAGGGGCTTTGTCCATTCTAGTAATATATTTCTATGCCTCAGACAACCTGGAGATTCTTTTCAGGGTCCCCTACCTTCACAGTGTCCGTCGTGGTACACCTGGATCTTGAGGCCGGTCAGGCAGGCGTCGCGGTGGAGCTCACAGTGGTTGCGGTACGTCTTACCATTACTGCCACACACAGAGCGCTTGTGAGGTTTACATTGCTGAAGACAGAGAGAGAGCACGCATTTTCAATCTGTGCAGTGAGACATTTGGTCTTTGCCAGGAATGTGTGTGTGTGTATGTGTGAGAATGCATGCATGCGTACCGTGTGTGTTTGTGTGTGAGAGTGCAGGCATGCCTGCGTGTGTGTGTGTGTGTGTGTGTGTGTGTGTGTGTGTGTGTGTGTGTGTGTGTGTGTGTGTGTGTGTGTGTGTGTGTGTGTGTGTGTGTGTGTAGGCTAAGACTCACCTCGATGCACAGGCAGGAAGGTTCCCCTTTCTCTGTCACAGCACACTCCCTGCCAGCCCCACAGAATACATTGGCACACACCCTGGACTTGCTCTTCCCCTCCTCCAGGCAGAGACACAGAAGACATGGGAGATTATACATCTGATGCCTTCTACTTGTGTGATGATGTATGGACATCTATATAAATACAAATCAACATCTCCTCCTGCAAAGAAATTGAGATGACATTCCACTTCTTACATGCATTCTTCTAGTCTACATTATCTGAAAGATACAAGGAAACACCAAGGAAATGCATAAGAATTTACAGTAATAAGTAATAGGGAAGGGTTCTTCTCGAAGGTGGCCACCGCCATCTAGTGTTGACTAAAATAGCTAGATTTACAGGTATAAAATTTGACCGGGTTGCAGTAATTTTAGGTTTATTTGAGAAACATGCATTATTATACAATTCTTGAGTAATGTTAGATTCAGAAAACTTGTGATTTTACTGGAACCTGGTCTACTTGGCTTGTGTCAGATAACATTGTATTTGTGACCACATTTTACTCAATGGCTCAATGACCACATTTTACAGACAGACAGACAGACAGACAGACAGACAGACAGACAGACAGACAGACAGACAGACAGACAGACAGACAGACAGACAGACAGACCGTATGCATGCATGCTTACATGAAGGCTGCCACTAAATGGCGGTAGGTTTTCTAATGTGTATACCATTACATTCTGTTTCAGAATGATGATGTCTTGATATATGTTACATTTTAAGAAACACTACATGCCATTTCAATATATATAGACTTTTTACACTCAAACACATACACACACACACACAGAGAGAGAGAGAGAGAGAGAGAGAGAGAGAGAGAGAGAGAGAGAGAGAGAGAGAGAGAGAGAGAGAGAAAAGTGTGTTGGCCTTGTCTGCTATCTAAATCCTCCAGACTGTTATCCAGACCCACAGTTGCAGATGGAAGTC
This sequence comes from Oncorhynchus clarkii lewisi, assembly GCF_045791955.1. NCBI lineage: Eukaryota > Metazoa > Chordata > Actinopteri > Salmoniformes > Salmonidae > Oncorhynchus > Oncorhynchus clarkii. The sequence goes on from NC_092153.1 coordinate 24,063,149, forward strand.
TGAACAGCCCGTTGAACTGTGACCTTTCATTCACAGCGAGGGCCGCTAAGCCACAGTGACTTTAGCATAACAATGTTTCAGCAAATGCCCTCACACACGCATAGCGACACATGTTCTCTCAGACAACACAGTCAGACAAAAGACACCAGCACTTTTATAGGGAAGATGGTAGACAGACAGACACTGGACCAGTATGTCATGGAGTGTCCAGGTGACTAAATAACACAAACAAACCCACACACACACACATAATATATATATACACACACACACATTTGTTTAACTATACTTGCGGGGACCAAACAATTGATTCCTGTTCAAAATCCTCTTTTCCCTAACTCCTAACCCTTAACCCTTAACCGAACTCCTAACCCTAACTACTTATAACCCTAACCCTTAAGCCTAAATAGCCTTCGAAATGTCCCCACTTGTCTGTATTTTCCTTGTTTTACTATCCTTGTGAGGACTTCTAGTCCCCACAAGGATAGTAAACCCCCCACAGGGATTTATTCCTTTACGGGTCAACTCTTTCCCACAAGGCTCTGCTATTACGAAGACAACAGGAAATTCCTCCAAACAAATGGAAAACAGTGAGTGACACACTACAGCATTGTCCAGAAAGGGCCTTCCATTCAGGAAAACGGATATAATCTATGTGAATTCAACATTTGGTGGTCCTTTGAACAGCCCAGAGATGAAGTAAACAGAGAAAGGACAAGACTGCTATGAAGCCAAGAGGTCTAACTTCCACCACAAAAGAGTAGTGGGTCAGGATGGTGAATGGGAGACCTTCTATTCTTCCAGTATAGCACAATACCATACCTTCAATTTGGAATCTGCATGTCACCAATAAGATATTATATGTTCTATGCATATATGAGGGTGTTCCAATGGGGGACCATGTACAGACTGCAGCCTGGTGTCACAGATGGCATGACGGGGGGGGGGGGGGGGGGGGGGGGGGGTCAGAGATCACCAGCTGCCTGACCCCTGACCTCTCACCATTGATATTTTTTGGTATTTTATTAGGATCCCCATTAGGGTCCACACAGCCACAGCTACACTTCCTGCCCGGCCACACAGCCCTACTTAATTAACAATCACAGGGAGGGACAAAATGGCGCCATAGCGAGAACACTGTGTTTCAGCGAGCTTCCGTGGCATTTGTAAATGTATATTTTTACATTAATCTCCTAGCTTGAAAAAGTGGTAGAATTGGCTAAATAAGTTATCCTACAATGAGTCTTGATGGCTATTTCTCAAAAATCTCCGACAATATGTCCAACAGAACTACTAAGAACTCGACCAAAACCACCATCCCTGTAGATGTGCAGGAGGAGCTAGCTAACGTTAGCGAAGCTAACACCATTGCGGATCCAGGCACAATGGACCTGGTGATTCAAAAGATGACTGATAACATTACTAAAGTGATCGATGCTAAGATAAGAACGGTCTTGGAAGCAATAGCAGGCCATTCAGCTGAACTACAGAGGGTTGTCAAACGTGTTGATGAGGCGGAAGGAAGAATTGCTACAGTGGAAACTTCAACTACATATGGACACTAAGATAAAAGCACTTGAGAAACAGGTGCGCGAAATGGCGGAGCACATTGACGACTTGGATAATCGAGGACGCAGATGCAATATTCGTGTTGTGGGACTGCCGGAAAATTATGAAGGAACACATTCAGTAAAGACATTTGAGGAATGGATCCCTGGCTACCTACAAATGGACACTAAGGCTGGTCGTGTGAAGCTGGACAGAGCCCATCTCTCTCAAGCACCGATACCCGGTCCCAACCCACGGCCAGTGGTTATAAAGTTCCACAACTTCACCGACAAGCAGCGCGTCATGGATGCGGCTAGAAACATCGGCTCTGATGGTAGTCAACGTAAAGGTCCAAAGGTGTCATTCTTTAATGATCATTCCACAGCGGTTGTACGAAGACGCAAAGCGTTTGATGAGGCGAAGGCTCGACTCAAGAGAATGAAGATGGACTACGCACTGTTGTACCCGGCCACATTGAAGATTATGGTCAACGGATCGCCTAAAAAGCTCTACACACCTGAAGAGGCTGCTGCGTTTATTGACTCTCTCGGGGAAATAACTTTTAAGCTGCACCTCAGCAGCATTGGATAACTTTGTTTATTTTTACTGAGCCGGAGTCCTCACGTACTCCGGCTCAGTAATATTCGTATCTTTATTATTTTTCTTGCTAAAGTAATAGCCGCTACAGCTCAGGCTGAGATATGTGTGAATCTATATTGGTGCCCAGGCTTGGTTTTAGGTGGAAGAGCCTCAATCTTCTTCTATTGATTTTCATGTCCATATATATAAAGGATGAGGCTATTGAGTGGCAATGCGGACTTAAGAGTCTACATTGGAAAGTTGAAATTCCCTGCATGTTAGCTAGTGGGAAAACCCCCTTTTGGATCTTTACAAGTTAAATTTTTGGGTTTAGTATAGTTCGAGTTCAGTGTTCATATCGTTTGTTTATGCTCGGTGAGATAGAGGAGAGTTCAACACATGGAAAAAGGTACCACCCCACTTTTACAGTGGGATCCAGCCTGGATATTGAATGGTCAAGATACAATGGCAGGTAACGGACTGCGTGTATGTACATGGAACATTAGAGGGAGCAAATAACCCCATTAAAAGGAAGAAGGTACTGTCTTTTTTTGAAAAAAGAAAATATTGATATCGTCCTGTTGCAAGAAACTCATTTGTATGATAAGGAGCATCTGAAATTACAACAAGGGGGGTTTGGTCAAGTGTTTTTCTCATCATTTACATCCAGAAGTAGAGGTGTGGCAATTCTTGTGAAAAATAACTTACCACTTAAGGTCTTGAATTGTGTGAAAGATAAATTTGGTCGCTTTGTTATAATTAATGGTACTTTACAAGGGCAGAACATTTCCATAATGAATATTTACTTCCCCCTGCCCACCCCCCTGATTTCCTCACTAAGGTATTTCTAGACTTTTCAGAATTAAACTCAGACACTGCAGTGGTTGGAGGAGACTTGAATTGTTTGTTGAACCCCCTTATTGATAAGTTTCCCAGCGGTATAGCTTCACTCTATCCTCAAGCTAAGTCACTTAAAGCTATTTGTGATGATCTGGGGGTATGCTGATGTTTGGAGAACTTTTCATCCCTCCAACAGAGAGTTCACTTTCTTCTCTGCACCTCATGGATGTCAGACTAGAATAGATTACTTTTCTATGCCCAGGACGTCTTTGCAGTCTGTTTCATCCCCTAGGATAGGAAGCATAGTCATATCTGATCATGCGGAGGTGATCCTGGACATAAAACTCAACGGGGCATTCAATCTGTCAAGACATTGGAGGTTGAATACAACCATTCTTAAAAACCATACATTCCCATCATATTTTATTGCAGAGTTGAAAGCATTTTTCTCTGTTAACTCTCAATCAACAGATAACCCCTCGCTCCTTTGGGAAATCTGTAAAGCGTACACCAGGGGTCTGATTATGTCATACACAGCCACTAAGAGATGGAAAAAGCGTGAAAAGCAAAAAACGTTAGAGGGTGAATTAGGAACTAAAGAGAAGGACTACATTACAACTCCCACTCCTGCCCTATTAAAGGAAATATCAGTCCTTAGATCAACGTTGGACTCTCTCCTAACACAGGACGCTGAAAAAAAAAGAGATTTGTCAGGCAAAAGCTATATGAACATGGCGATAAGCCTGGAAAGTACTTGGCATACCTAACTAAAAAGAGAGCTGACTCTCAGTCAATTGCTACTATTACTGATTCTGATGGCAATCATTTATATTAAAATATAATTGATAAATGACTCATTTAAGAACTTTTATGCAAACCTTTATGCCTCAGAACCGTCAAAGGATGCACCCAAATTAATGGAGAACTTATTTTGTAAGATTGAGCTCCCTACTATCTCCGAAGAACAGAGGTCTCTCCTTAATGCCCCTATTACTGAGGAAGAGATAATGTTCGCAATTAAGAATCTGCAAAATGGTAAGGCCCCAGGGTCAGACTGGTTTTGTAGTGAGTTCTATAAAGAGTTCCATGGCCTGATCCTTGAGCCATTGCGTGATATGTTTAACCACTCATTTTCAAATGACCAGCTCCCTCAAACGCTGAGAGAAGCCAACATATCACTTATTCTCAAAAAGGGAAAATGTCCAGAGTCTTGTTCCTCGTACAGACCAATTTACCTTCTGAATGTGGTTAGAAAATTGCTTTCTAAAATTCTAGCCACAAGATTATCGGACTCACTGCCACTAATTGTGAAAGGAGACCAAACTGGCTTCATTAAGGGCCGCAAGTCATGCAACAATGTTGGGCGGCTTCTTAATGTAATTCAAGCCTACCAGCAAAGTGCTATGGATGGTCTTGTGCTCTCCCTAGATGCTGAGAAAGCATTTGATCGTGTGGAGTGGTCTTACCTATTCTTTGCTCTAAATAAATTTGGTCTAGGGGACAACTTTATAAAATGGGTGAAAGTTTTATATGATGATCCTCAGGCTGCTGTCCTTACTAATGGGCTAAGGTCAAATAGCTTCTCTATATACAGAGGTACCAGACAGGGCTGTCCTTTGTCCCCTCTCCTCTTTGCACTCGTTCTGGAACCACTGGCCGAGGCCATCAGGGTAACGCCTGCTATACAGGGGCTGCTCATTGGTGATGTTCACCATAAAATAAGCTTGTATGCTGATGATGTCCTGATATTCATCTCTAGTCCCGAGACTTCAATTACATCTCTTATTAATATTATTGAATTATTCAGCGAATTCTCAGGCTACAAGATTAACTTAACTAAATCAGAGGCTATGCCACTCTGTACCTAATACTTCTCCCCCCTTCCCTTTAAAATTGTCTCCCTCAGGTTTTATGTATCTGGGTATATTCGTAACTCCTAAATTCCAGGAAATGTACAAAGCCAATTTTGTTCCCTTGTTTGATACAATAAGACAGGATCTGGAGTGCCATGACTCTCTCCCGATTTCTTGGTTGGGTAGAATATCCCTCTTGAAAATGAACATTTTACCTAGACTACTTTACCCAATCCAAATGATCCCAGTATTACTCTCCAATAAGGTAATAAAGGATGTAAATGGATGGCTAAGTTTCTTTATATGGAGTAAACGCAAGCCAAGACTTAAGATGGCAATATTGCAGCTGCCAAGTTCTATGGGTGGCTTGGATCTGCCCAATATCTGGTTCTATCAGTGGTGTGCCCACCTATGTTATATTTCTGACTGGATCACAAACGATGACTCCTCTATTTGGTTAGACATTGAGACTTCTCTTTCAAAATACCCCTTACAGGATCTTTTATTTTTCAGAAGTTTCAAGTCTGTAGAAGATCACTGCAATAATCCCGTTACACTTAACACACTCAAAGTATGGAGGTCAGTTCAACGCTTCCTGGGAAGGTCCAAACTAACCTCTGCTCTTACCCCTATTCTTAACAACTCAGATTTTGGTCCAGGATTGTTGGATGCTTGCTTTCACTTTTGGCTTAATATGGGCATACGCAGACTAAATGACTTATTTGCTGATAAGATTTTATTGTCATTTGAGCAGATGGTCGAGAAATATCAACTCCCAAAGGAGGACTTTTTCCGCTTCCTACAAGTAAGACATTATATTCTGAAGAGCACCACCTTAATTGGTAACCCTGATATGTCTGTCATTGAAAGAATGCTTTTTTTCACCACAAAGGAAAATGTCTGTAAGTCTGTTTTATGATACTTTAAGGTCCTTTTCTGCTGTCAACACACAGAGGGTGAAACAAGTGTGGGAGAAAGAATTGTCTGTTACTATTGACGAAGAGATGTGGGAGGACATTTGGAGATATGCAAAAACAATATCTATATGTAATCGTACTAGAGCAATCCAATTAAGAATAATACACAGATTGCATATATCCCCAAATCGCAGACATGCTTTTAGCCCCACTTCCTCTTCTCCTCAGTGTCTTAAATGCAAAACTGATACAGGTACCCTAACACATTGTTTATGGTCATGTACCAAAATACAAAGATACTGGTCTGGTGTTCTGCCAGAAATTGAAAAGATCCTAGGGGTCGATCTAGAATTGGACCCAGTTTCTTTACTGTTGGGTCTCCCTAGTAGGCATGTTACTTCTGTGGGTAAGAGGAGGCTTTACAACATCCTTACCTTCGCAGCGAGGAAAAACATCCTTTTACAGTGGACTAGTGATAAGGTTCCTTCTATTAAAGATTGGCATAAGATACTATTTGAATGGGTGCCTCTGGAATATCTGACATGTACATTGCATTCTAAAACAGATCAGTTCTACAAAATATGGGAACCTTATCTAAATGACCTAGAACCTGAGGTATCAGCTATTATGCTACAAGGATTCTCTTAGAATGGTGGTGATCTATGTATTTCAGAATTACACTGCACGTTCCATGTGTGGAACCTAACTTATTGGTTTAAACTGAGCTTTTTTTGTTTAATTTCTGTTTGTAAGTTTGTTTAAAATGTATGTATTGAGAGACGCAATGATGGGGATGGGGTGAGAGAAGCGCCGAGCGGGAAGAGGAAAATGGTGTACGTATGTATGGGTGTGTATGTATGTGTGTATGTATGTATGTATGTATATATGTATATATATATATATATATATATATATATATATATATATATACGCAGGTATGTGTAAGTGAGTGCTTGTTTTTGTGTGCTTTGTCTCTGTTGTTGTATCTCTTAATATGGGTGGAAATTGTGAAATTCCAATACAAAATACTGTTACAAAAAGAACGTAACAATCATAACTATCTGCTGGCATGTCACTGCTTGGCTGGCATGTCACTGCTTGGCTGGCATGTCACTGCTTGGCTGGCATGTCACTGCTTGGCTGGCATGTCACTGCTTGGCTGGCATGTGTTTTGAGATTTTCACAGACAAAAGATATGCAGTGAAAAAAGTGACAAGTGACCAACAGTCTTGTGCAATCTCTCTCGCTCTATACAAGTATCCTAAGCTAAACAATCAAGAGGGTTTGCAGTTTTTTTGATTCTATCGGCTCCATTGAGCCAGGCAAGCCCAATCAAGCCCAACATTTGAAATGATTTTGAATACTATTTGAACCTAGGCCTGACACACACATGCACACGCACGTACAGTAAGTGCACGCTCTCGCGCGCAGACACACACACACACACACACACACACACACACACACACACACACACACACACACACACACACACACACACACACACACTGTATGATATGCAGGTCAGGTCGAGACCCCCTGTCTCAGGCGTGAAATTAGTACACGTGAAGATTTATGGCAGGGTCGGTCCACAGGCCAAGAGCTGATGGTAAAAAAAGACATCCATCTTCGAGCTGTCTAACAGAGGAGCTGTACACACTTGAACACACACTTGAACACACACATACAGATTTGCTGGAGCTGGAGCATCTGGTCTGGACTGACTTCTCTCTTTATGTGTCCAGAGGGAGATAGATAGCGTAAGCCGGAGACAACAAGAAGAAAGACACTTCAGGGAAACGAGGGCGCAAACATTCCCCTGCAGAGCCAAGATGAGGAATTTGGGAGCATGTCCAACCTGTGACTCTCCCATCGAATCCTAACTTGTTTTATAGGGCAACGTCAAGACACTGGAAAAAAAGCTGTAAGTCAGGGGCATACCAAACTAATCATGGCTTTAATAGGGTTAGAAGAACCAATCAGTTGGGGAGAGAGCCTTTCATCTGTTATCCAAGGAATCTCGTTTCTAAACGACCTACTTATCTGAGTATAACTTAACTCCGGTTAACCCCAAATTCGACACTCTCTCATTGACCTACATACCAAAATCCCTCACTTCTTGATATTATTTTTGTGGACAGATTTTGGGCAGAGTAAATGCTCTCGCATCGCCTCTTCCTCTCTGGTGTATCCAGAGAGCTACTGGAGACCCATAGCAGAGACGGAAAAGGAAGCGAGACACCCCAATCGCTGTTTTCTTCCTGTTTTTCTTTTTCGGGTTCAATGAAAGTCACTGAACTAACTAGACCAGACGCAGCTGCTATTGCATTGGTATCTATGGGAGGCTGACAATTTTCCCCCAATGGTAAACGCCCTGATCTTCATTTATCCACCATCTTTGCCCATATGGCTCAAACAGAGGAAGTGAGTGTGAATGGACTGTGAGCAAAACATAACGGGTACACAATTCTACACAACACTGCCTACTGTCACAATAAAAACCTTCTGGCTCCACCAGCACCTTCGGAGGGGCCTCAGGGGAAGATGCCAGGGATAATAACTGTTTCTTTGAGTCATTTGGAGGGAGAGGCCTAGAAGAGGCCAGGCAGGAAAGAACACACAGGGAACAGTGATTACTTTAGCAGAGAGACAGACAGCAAACATGGGTCTGGCCTGGTCACTCCACAGGGTGAGGAGAGCGACTGTGTTCTTCAACTGTGGTAAATATTCAAACCAGTGCCAAGACTAAAACTCCATGATTGAGTTATCACTTGGGACTGTACTGTAGTGGGGATGACCACGACTTACACTAAACTATGACTAATGACTATGCATCGTCAGACAACCAAAGGTCCATTTATTGGATATACAGTGCCTTGCGAAAGTATTCGGCCCCCTTGAACTTTGCGACCTTTTGCCACATTTCAGGCTTCAAACATAAAGATATAAAACTGTATTTTTTTGTGAAGAATCAACAACAAGTGGGACACAATCATGAAGTGGAACGACATTTATTGGATATTTCCAAGTTTTTTAACAAATCAAAAACTGAAAAATTGAGCGTGCAAAATTATTCAGCCCCTTTACTTTCAGTGCAGCAAACTCTCTCCAGAAGTTCAGTGAGGATCTCTGAATGATCCAATGTTGACCTAAATGACTAATGATGATAAATACAATCCACCTGTGTGTAATCAAGTCTCCGTATAAATGCACCTGCACTGTGATAGTCTCAGAGGTCCGTTAAAAGCTCAGAGAGCATCATGAAGAACAAGGAACACACCAGGCAGGTCCGAGATAGTGTTGTGAAGAAGTTTAAAGCCGGATTTGGATACAACAAGATTTCCCAAGCTTTAAACATCAGACCACTGCAAATCTACCAAGACCTGGCCGTCCCTCTAAACTTTCAGCAAATACAAGGAGAAGACTGATCAAAGATGCAGCCAAGAGGCCCATGATCACTCTGGATGAACTGCAGAGATCTACAGCTGAGGTGGGAGACTCTGTCCATAGGTCAACAATCAGTCGTATATTGCACAAATCTGGCCTTTATGGAAGAGTGGCAAGAAGAAAGCCATTTCTTAAAGATATCCATTAAAAGTGTCGTTTAAAGTTTGCCACAAGCCACCTGGGAGACACACCAAACATGTGGAAGAAGGTGCTCTGGTCAGATAAAACCAAAATTGAACTTTTTGGCAACAATGCAAAACGTTATGTTTGGCGTAAAAGCAACACAGCTCATCACCCTGAACACACCATCACCACTGTCAAACATGGTGGTGGCAGCATCATGGTTTGGGCCTGCTTTTCTTCAGCAAGGAAGATGGATGGAACCAAATACAGGACCATTCTGGAAGAAAACCTGATGGAGTCTGCAAAAGACCTGAGACTGGGAAGGAGATTTGTCTTCCAACAAGACAATGATCCAAAACATAAAGCAAAATCTACAATGGAATGGTTCAAAAATAAACATATCCAGGCGTTAGAATGGCCAAGTCAAAGTCCAGACCTGAATCCAATCGAGAATCTGTGGAAAGAACTGACAACTGCTGTTCACAAATGCTCTCCATCCAACCTCACTGAGCTCGAGCTGTTTTGCAAGGAGGAATGGGAAAAAATGTCAGTCTCTCGATGTGCAAAACTGATAGAGACATACCCCAAGCGACTTACAGCTGTAATTGCAGCAAAAGGTGGCGCTACAAAGTATTAACTTAAGGGGGCTGAATAATTTTGCACGCCCAATTTTTCCGTTTTTGATTTGTTAAAAAGTTTGAAATATCCAATAAATGTCGTTCCACTTCATGATTGTGTCCCACTTGTTGTTGATTCTTCACAAAAAAATACAGTTTTATATCTTTATGTTTGAAGCCTGAAAAGTTCAAGGAGGCCGAATACTTTCGCAAGGCACTGTATATTGGATAATGGTATTTTACAGACAGAATGAACTATAAGGCCAACACTGAGTTTATGTGAGGTTCACACCAGCAACACTAGTTACGACTCAAACACAGGAAGTGAGTGTGGACGGATTGTGAGCAAACACAATGAGTACACAATTCTACACAACAGTGAGTGATCACTTCGGAGAAACCTTCCAGCGCCCAGTTGTAGACAAGAAACAGTCCCAAAAACAAACAAACAAACATGGGTTTCCTTCGATTCAAACAAAGGAAGTGTCACTTTCATCGTCCTATTTGGCAAATAAATATTTTCTAAAGCAGGGCGAGGTCTGTCTGTCTGTCTGTCTGCCTGCCTGTCTGTCTGTCTCTGTGTGTGGACTGCTTTGGATGAGTAATGGACAGATACCGTTCAATGACAAACCAGTCACACCCTATCTGTAACTTCAAGATCCTTTGTCACCAAAGCTTCAAAAGGCTTTACATAAAATGTCATTGCCAATGTCATATTTCTCTTTGAAAGCCAGTAAAAAAGGCTGTAGAGGCTGATTGTACTCTATATTATACTGATTATACTCTTTCATTCTAAAGTGCCTTCCATGAGAGGAGCGCGTGTATTGTCTATACTTCATAACTCACAAAGACCCAAATCACTAGGCCCACAGTGTACTGAACATATGAGTCCCATTAGTCCTTTGCAGGCAGACAACAAAATAATTGAGATGGAGGTAGAGGAAATGTTGTTTTTGCACCGTAACCTCCGTCTCATGTAAGGCTGTGTCTGTGGCTATTGGGGAAGGGGCCCTTATCCATCTGAACAGAAGGACAAACAGCAAAGAAGGGCCTCTTGTCTCCCTGCTGAGAGAATGTGCGGGTAACTGCCAAAATGAAGGAGGCACCAACTTGGTACCTTAATAGGGTGGTGGACGACCACAAGCCAGAACAGCTTCAAAGCACCTTGGCATAAATTCTACAAGAGTCTGGAAGTCTATTGGAGGGATGCGACACCATTCTTCCACGATAAATTGTATCATTTGGTGTTTTGTTGATGGTGGTGGAAAACGCTGTCTGAGGCGCCGCTCCAGAATGTCCCATAAGTGTTCAATTGGGTTTAGATCTGGTGATTGAGACGGCCATGGCATATGGTTTACAATGTGTTCATGCTCATCAAACCATTCAGTGACCATTCGTGCCCCGTGGATGGGGGCATTGTCATCCTGTGGGGGCATAACCATGGTAGCCAAAATAATGTCAAGAAAAAAGAAATTGTGCCGTCTGGTTTGCATAATATAAGGAACTTTAAAGGATTTAGACTTTTAAGTTTCATACTTAAGTATATTTGAGCAATTACATTTACTTGTGTTGCTTAAGTATATTTAAAGCCAAATACTCTTAGACTTTGAATCAAGTAGTATTTCACTGGGTGACTTTCACTTTTACTTGAGTAATTTATTAAGGTACCTTTACTCAAGTATGACAATTGGGTACTTTTTCCAGCAATTACTTTCCATACAGTACAGAACTACATGTAACTGCATGATCCATCTACATAGCATCATGATTTTGGTATAATCTACACACACAAATCAATAACAATCAGTTAAGTCGTGCCTTAATAAGTGTGTCTAAAGTGAACAGCATTCTTTCCCTCTACTATAGTCAATCTCCCAGGTTAGGTCCAAATGAGAGAGCTCACCCCACATACCAGGCATTCCTGCCCAGGTCAAGCTCCAGCTATGCTCAGCTATGCTGACCCATGTAGCACTTGCACAGCCCACCTCCTGCTGCTTAGCCTACACACACACACACACACACACACACACACACACACACACACACACACACACACACACACACACACACACACACACACACACACACACACACACACACACACACACACGCGCCAAACGAACGTACACACAAATAAATGCCCTCACACACTGGAATGATCTCACCCATGTATGAGCGCACATACACATTAGTGATGGGGGAAAAAACAATACAATTACATATTGGGATATTATTTTTGGCGATATATCATATCGTATCGTTTTAACAAGATTGCAATATTATTTTTGTGCTAGTTTGCTGTAGCTATGCCAAAACGTTCCTTTATAGCATGTTCTCCATCTCCTTTCTAAATAGGGAGCCCATTTGTTTCCAGCACTTTCATTTCCATGACTGATCAAAACTCATTTTAATCATGGCTCTCTCGTCTGCAGCAGATGGTGAGCAATATGTTTGAAACACCGAATCGCAATAAAATCACAGCATCGAATTGCAATACATATAGAATCGTGAGAATCGCAATACATATCGTGATAATATCGTATTGAGAGGTCCCTGTGAATTCCCAGTCCTAATACACATGCACGCACAAGGGTCTGAGCTGTGTGTTAAACCATCACCATGTTGGGCAGTAAGCTGCTGTCGGGAGGGTGAGGGAGGTAGGGGGATACTAGACTTCCACAATGGGGGGTCAGAGGGCTTTGATCATGGGGGAGGTGACCCTGTGTGGCCCCTGGCTTGTAAGAGGACATCTGGCCTGAGGTGGCCCAGCTGGGAGTGAAACTTTGTAAACTCCATATCAGTCTTTACGAGACATCTTCAAGAAGAAGCAGCTGCTTAACCACAGGTTTTGTGTTAACTACAGAGGCGGGATTAGAAGACACTAGCACAAAGTGATTATTTGACAACTGTGACTTGTTAACCTCTCAGTTTTAGACCCTGACTCGGGCATCAGATAGGTCAATAGGTACTAATAATAGTCGCTATACCCCCCCTAAAATGGTACCTGACAAAGTGAATTGAGTCAACGCATATATCTTTCATTATGTAATGAATCACAGTTGTTTCCAAAGCTGGCAATGAGTTTGTTCTACTTCCTTGTTTAATTTTGCGTTCCCAACAAGCAGTATGCTTGCAGAAATAAATAAAAACATGGATTCCCTGAGCTAGCAGGGCGTTAAGGGGGGGGCAGTGAATTCCTCATAGGCTCTCTCACGCCTCGGCTCGAATCCAAAAAGGCCAGCTTCTAACCCAAAGAACTCGCGGCATTTTCCTCCACTCACACGTTCAACCTGAACACTGACAACTCGGCCCATGTTAAAAAAAAGTTTAGATACAAATTCTATGTGAGAACACCCTTTCTGATTCTCCCTCTTTTCCAGTTCTCTTCACAGATCTCCTTGGGAGTTGCGGCTGAATTTGCAGTGTCCTAGCTGCTACTGTAGAACGTATTCTCTTTATTTGTCTGACGCTCTAAAATGAGCATTGAAAGAATTCCATGCATTTAAATTAGAATATTGGTAGACAGATTTGCATCATTCATTATGTATTAAAAGCTTTCATTAATGAGATCTTGGATAAACAGGCATTCCACAGGCTCTCATTCATTCTTTGATCATCTCTGACAAATTCATTTCTTAATTCATTCACTGTATTAAAAGTGATCGGTTTAAGATAGACCGTCTCGTTCCTAACAGCTGTTTGAACCAATAAAAGCCAAGGTGATGTCATGATCAAAAAGGCGGGCTCTAACAGCCTAATCAGCCTATAGCCTTTGTTACGGATACAAGTATCCTGTGTGTGTATCCTGTGTGTGTTTCTTTTCTCTCCGTCTCCCCTCACAGGTGAAAATCATCACTCCCCAATCAGTCAACAATCCAATCAACAATCAGAAGACACACCTCCTCCTGTTTCCTACCCTATCACAGTTCCTTCCCCATGGTTTAAAAACCCCATCATTTGTTTGCTCTGGAGCTCAATCTCTTAGTAAATGCCATGTATGTAGATCTGTGTTTCACTCTCTCGTTGTGTCTTAAACCTCTCTTTTGTTTGAGCACCTCCAAATCACTTTGTCATCTCCTGTGAGTATTGTTTTTGCTTATGGTGTTTGCTGGTGGGAAAAGGGGAAACCAAGACAAGTCGCCCATGGGAATACACTACCCGTAGGTGAACTTTGTTAAATACACTAGTTAGAACTGGGCGGACCACCCACTGTATTTTTGGTTAGTTAGCTGTTGTTAAAGTAGGCTAGTCTAGCTTAGGGATGTTTTTGCATATTTGTTTCTTTCCTTGGGTCCAGCTCAGCCCCTTTTCCTGCTCCCCCCCCATTACCGTGTGTTTATCAAATAAACCTTGAGTTTGACGGTAGATTTCAGTTGTCCTGGTTATTACGTTCACACTTTTACTTTGTCACAATTATAATTTGCATGAGTTATGTTACGCGTCTCATTACCATCCCCCCCCTAGACTGTCGGGCCAAAAGGGATTCGTAACAGCCTTATTGTTTCAAGTTCGTTCTCATGCTGGGTGAATGGAATGCCGTTAAAGTGCTTCTCTCATCCACCCAAAAGCCTTGTGTATATACTGTACCATCTCCCATACATCCTTGGGAAGCTCTGTCCACTCAACTCCTCTCCCCTCTAACTGTATATAGCTCCCCTCTTCTCCCCTCCTCGTCCCCGTCCTCCCTCCCGCTCTACCCGGCCAGTCTCTCAACTAACTCTCATTGCCTATATCTCACACTCCCACTCTTGTTCCTCACTTCTTCATCCCACTCTCTCTCTCGCCTATCCACTTTCTTCCACCCTCCTGTCTCAAACTCTTATTTTTCTGTCTAACTCATCTCGCTCTCTCCCTGGCTAGTCTTGGCTGGTGCTGAGTGGTGTCATGGCAGAACGGGTGTGTACCTGTGTTGCTCGGTGCAGGGGGAGAGGGTGAGCTAATGGCTGACAGATGTTTGGAGGAGGAGACACTCTAGGACAAGACATTCTTAAGCAGAGCACTGTTCCAATCACACACTGTTGAGTAGGGCCAAGCTAGCACACAATAAACATATAAACAGTTCTAGACCATTCTGTTAATACAAGACAACCTTGCTGTAAATAGCCTTTCTACACCACAAGATTGTGTTTATCAGTAGGCGGTTATGCACTCATGTGTGCTGTGTTCCTTATCAGCCATTCAGGCCACAGCTTCAGTCATCCAGACCACATTTTGAGACTAATTGCCCCCCTAATAGGGCTAGACATTGGCTGGTTTTCTCTCTGTCTCCTTCTCTCTCTCTCCCTTTCTCTCGCTCTCCTTCTCTCACTCTATGAATCTGGGAAACATGCCAGACAGGGAGAAAGCGGGGAAAAAAGGCAGAGACGAAAGAGAGAGGGGGAAACCTTAAACTGACAGAACACAGTGAAAAACCTCAACCTTTCCCTTAATGAGCTTTACAAGCTGCTCTGTGTAGGAGAGCAAACAAGTGTTTCCACTGAGGGCATTCTTGGATGGCTCTGAAGGGGTATAATAGGGAAGACATCAAAACTAGGAAATAACATATATGGAACGATGTAACCAAAAAGTGTTAAACAAATCAAAATATATTTGAGATTCTTCAAAGCAGCCACCCTTTCCCTTGATGACAGCTTGCACACTCTTGGCATTCTCTCAACCAGCTTCATGAGGTAGTCACCTGGAAGGCATTTCAATTAACAAGTGTGCCTTAAGTTAATGTGTGGAATTTCTTTCCTTAATGTGTTTGAGCCAATCAGCTGTGTTGTGACAAGGTATACAGAAGATAGCCCTATTTGGTAAAAGACCAAGTCCATATTATGGCAAGAACAGCTCAAATAAGCAAAGAGAAATGACAGTCCATTACTTTAAGACATGAAGGTCAGTCAATACGGAAGATTTCAAGAACTTTGAAAGTTTCTTCAAGTGCAATCACAAAAACCATCAAATGCTATGATGAAACTGGCTCTCATGAGGACCGTCACAGGAATGGAAGACGCTGAGTTACCTCTGCTGCAGAAGTTCATTAGAGTTAACTGCAGATTGCAGCCCAAATAAATGCTTCACAGAGTTCAAGTAACAGTAACATCAACGGTTCAGACGAGACTGCGTAAATCAGGCTTCATGGTTGAATTGCTGCAAAGAAACCACTACTAAAGGACAACCACTACTAAAGGACAAGCATGGGCCAAGAAACACGAGCAATGGACATTAGACCAGTGGAAATTTGTCCTTTGGTCTGGCGTCCAAATTTGAGATTTTTGGTCCAACCGCCGTGTCTTTGTGAGACGAGGTGTGGGTGAACGGATGATCTCCGCCTGTGTATTTCCCACCGTAAAGCATGGAGAAGTTGTTATAGTGTGGGTGTGCTTTGCTGGTGACATTGTCTGTGATTTATTTAGAATTCAAGGCACACTTAACCAGCATGGCTACCACAGCATTCTGCAGCGATACGCCATCCCATCTGGTCTGGGCTCTGGGGGACTATCATTTGTTTTTCAACAGGACAATGACCTAAAACACCTCCAGGCTGTGTAAGGGCTATTTTACCAAGAAGGGGAGTGATTGAGTGCTGCATCAGATACACTGGCCTCCATAATCCCCCAACCTCAACCAAATTCAAATAGTTTGTGATGAGCAGAGTAATTGAAAAGCAGCAAACAAATATTCAGCATATGTGGGAACTCCTTCAAGACTGTTGGAAAAGCATTCCAGGTGAAGCTGGTTGAGAGAATGCCAAGCGGGTGCAAAGCTGTCATCAAGGCAAATGGTGGATATTTGAAGAATCTCGAATATAAAATATATTTGTTTGACACTTTTTTGGTACTAAATGATTCCATGTGTTATTTCATAGTTTTGATGTCTTCACTATTATTCTACACTGTAGAAAATAGTAAAAATAAAGAAAAACCCTTCAATGAGTAGGTGTTCTAAAACTTTTGACCGGTAGTGCGTGTGTGTGTGTTCTAAAACTTTTGACAGGTAGTGTATGTATGTGTGTGTGTGTGCGTGCCTACGTTTGTGCATGTGTGTGTGCACGCTTGCCTAACTGTAGTGCTTGTGTGTGTGGTTGAGGTGCGACAAAAAAAAATCCTCATTGTCTGTCTTTCCCAATTGTTTGTTATATTGGTCTATTTTCTCTGGGACCATCAATCACCTCTCTGGCCACAACAGCACAAGACCAGTTAATTAACAACTGCCATGAACCTAGCCAGAGCCACCAACATGTCAGCAATACTACACTGGTGGTCAATGACCAAAGTGGCAGGCTTCACAAACAACTGTGAACAACTGTTCCTGCATGGAAACCAATCAGAAGTAGTTTACTGGCAACAGGGGTGAAACCCCCCCCCCCCCCAAAAAAAAAACAATGCTGAAGTGAAGTACATCATTCAACAGCAGTGATCAGGATTTGCTTGATATAAATGGAAGGCAGACATCACATTAATTATCTTCTAATGTTCACCGAAATATATGAGTCTGTATGATAAAGACGATTCATAGAGATACTGATGGTTTGGAGCCAATTAGAATATGCTGCTATTTCATTGGCGCATAATGTACACAGTGCACTCAAAGGCACTGGTTTAGTGAATGTTGACATTACATCTTTGAAGCTGGACAGATGTGCAAGGCTGCGCCTCTTCTTTTTCTGAACTCTGTCTTCTTTAAATGACTGTGTTTAGTTATTTAATATAAAAATATACACGCATCAGACTGTCCCAAGTTAAATTGACCAATCAGACAAGCACGTTACTGTTGGATTATGTACAATAGCCAAATAATTACAAAGTACATTTTTGAAGATAAAAAAGGAAAACATTTGTTTGTCAACAGACGAATTGTCCTCTAGAACGTATATTTAAAAAAAAAATCTAAATAATAAAAAGCATTTACCTCGGCATGACAGCAAACGATTGCGACTAGTAGACACAAAAGGACACTTCGAAACTTCTGCGGAGAACACAAATAATACAGTTGCTTCAGTGACAGCCTGACAGTCAAAACATAACAAAACGGAAGAAACCTAAGTATTTATGAAAACGATGTCTTCCTTTTTTCCAAAACGTACCATGTTAGCGGGTGATGACCCAAAGGCAGAGGGGAGACGGCAGTGTTCCGACTGAGACAAAGGAGGAGAGGAAAATTAGATTGGCGAAATTTGAGCACCACGGAGGAATTTTTCCGGTCTGTCTCCCCCTTCTGTGACTTGGCCAATAGAGCTCGATGCACTCGAATCGGACGGAGAAACTGCAGCAAGAAGTGAAGTGCTCAAGGATGGACAAATGACGTGGAGAGAGTTGATTCAACGTTTAATGTTATCAAACAATACATGTGCCATCCATGGTTCCTTAGTTGACTTACTCAGGAACCATGGATGGCATGGTTACGCAGGAGGTTTTTTTACAATTTTAAATCCCCCCCAAATTGTTGTGTTTTAAAAAAAAAAACATATCATAGGCTAATCATATCATAATAAGTACACAGCAATATGTGTTATTCCACATTGAATCAACACTTTTCATATCTTAATAGTTTATCAAACTTGCAAAGTCCAGTGCACAGTGGCTTCGCATGTAGATGTCAGTGTGTCCGTCATGGGATATAAAGAATGCAGCACCGCCCTCTGACGACAAGTTATAACACCTACCGTAGATGTACAGTAAGTACAGTAGTATACCTAACAAGATAATGATGTGGATCATAAATCAAATTGTATAGATTTATTGATTTTGAAGAATGCACGCGTATACGACACAATGCAACAAAAGAAAAGAAAGAATGTGCTATTTCAAATCGATGCATTACTGTAAAAAAATGTACATGAAAAATATTTTAACTCTTCTTGCACAAAAAAAAATGGCACCTTAAATTCCTACTACTAACAACTCAAATAAGAACTTCCAATATTTTGTTTACCCAAATGTATGTTCATTTTTGGACATTAACACATTTGAACAAATTATGTTAACTGTGTGTCTAAACATGAATATTCAATTACGGTCCTTTTTTTAATTGCTTTGGTACTATTTTGACTAGTATGTGGTACACTTTCAATTTCACAACTCTTCAATTTCACAACTCTTCAATTTCACAACGCTTCGTACAAAACTCAAAACAGATCTTCAAAGAGACTGTTTTTCAAAAGTTTAAGCACATTTTCAATTGACTAAGTACACCACACAAAATCAAACAGAATTTTTTTCACCAAACCTAATAAGTGTTTCATCTAGAAATACCTTTCATATAAAGAAATTGCCTTTCACAATGCAATGCTCACAATACTTTTCATCTGATTCTTTTCTCATTTGTTGAAATACATTTTACCATCATTTAATCCAACTGCAATTAGTTGTTAATCACTTATCCGTTTGGTAAACATATAGATTTTAAACTGTTTTGTCTACTATATATGGATTTTGAGAACTACAGAAATAGAATGTGTGTTTGTAAAGTATAAACATCTAAATGACATGTACGATACAAGATACCCATACATAACGACTACTCGTTATTGCTAACTGATTTCACACAGTGGTAACCACAATTGGTCACCATAAAAGAGGGTGTGTGAACACCTGCAATTATGTTTAATGTGGAGCAGGGTAGACGGCAAGGGAGAGGAAGAAATCAAAGAGCTAGAGGACAAAGGGCACGTCAGAGATGTGGGCATGGGCCCCACCAAAGAGGTGGCCATGGGCCCCACCAAAGAGGTGGGTATGGGCCCTGTCAAAGAGGTGTGAGGGAGGCAGGCGGCAGGGAACTAAGGAAGTCCCGCCCATCGTCGTTGACCATGTGGTAAAAAAGAGGTCTTACCGTGGCCGAGGCTGCCAGATTAGTTCACCCAAATCTGAAATGATCAACTGTAAATTCGATCATGAGAACATTTCACCAAGAATACCGGCAAGTCTGCAGGATTTGCACTGTGCTTTACCTTTACATTAACAGTACATTACATATCCTAATGCAATGTCAATTCACAAAGCATGTTACAGTAGTCTTGCAGTATGATCTATTGACAGCATGCTCTGTTCTACCCTCAGAATTCATGGTGGTGGCCGAGCCGTGTGCTGACCGACCAGCAGGAATGGGCAGTGGTGGAAGTGGTAGAAATGGTGAGGACCAGGAATGACATACAGCTGTACGGCTGTCCGAAATAAAGCAGGCCATTTAGGAGAACGATGACTCCTTTACCAATGTGGCATCCATCAGCCTACCAACAATCGCTCGCCTTTTGAAGAGGCACCAGGTATCTTAGAAACACATTTACCTGGTGCCTTTTGAGAGAAACAACAACCGGGTGAAACAACTTCAGGCCGAGTATGTTCAGGTACAGCACTATATACTGTATTACTGTTAGTATTTGATGCACACTTCACAATATCATATTGGAACTACACTGTAAAAATAACTAACCAAAATATATTTTTAGAGGGTGGTTGTGCTTGATGCTGCTGTGAACCATCACAATAATATCTTTGATGATGAAGCGGGCTTCAAAAACTGGCCAAAACTCGGCGCCGTGGGCGGAACCTCATCGGGCCAACAGGTGACCTGGACAACGTGGAGGAAACATCTCCAGCTATCTCTGAAGATGGTGTGGTAGGACGTAGGCCATTACTTGGGTCCTAAAATGCTGCACACCTAAATGTGTTTATCAATGAAATTGAGCAGGCCTGTCAAGGTGAAAGGGTCATTATGTCATTGTGTGGGACAATGTCAGGTTCAACCATGCAGAGGTGGTTCAGGCATGGTTTCGGGCCCATCCCCGATTCGTGACCCTATACCTGCCCCCATGCTCTCCTTCCCTCAAATCCTATTGAGGATTTTTTTTGTCAGCATGGGGGTGGAAGGTGTACGATCGCCATCCCCATGAGCATGCCACCCTCCTTCTGGCCATGGATGAGGCATGCGATGACGTCAATGCAGACCAATGTCAAGCCATGCCTAAAGGTTTCCCCATGGTGCATGAACAATGAAGACATTCACTGTGATGTGGATTAGAATTTATGACCAAATGCTCAAGACAGGCTTGGTGCAATGCTAAACGTTATGTTTTATTTTCATTCATTTAATTTGTTACATTTGATTACAGACAGTACACCTATGTTACAAATGTTTGTTTTTTTGCATGAATGATTGTAGAATATGTCTTCATTGATCACATCTTTGATTACACATTGGATAGATTTTATAGAAGTTATACATTTTCTGTCAATTTTGGGGGGTACTGTAAGCTTATTGCCTAATGTGAAAACGGTATAATTTACAGTATTGTAGCATATTACATTTCTAAGGGCGATTTGAAACACCCATCTTGCATCGTTTGCTATTGGATTAACTGGTACTAATACGACTAAATTGAAAAGATATCATCATTATATTGTGTTTTGGTGATTACACCAATGTTATCATGACATTTCACAATACACTATTTTGAATCCATGGTTGTGTGGTGAGAGATGTTTACAATGCAAATTAATGCACAATGACAGGTTTTGAATGAAAGACTGGCGGCGTTACAAGTGAGACCAGTTTGGAGTTTTTTTACTGAGAGTTGTGAAAATGTACCACATACTTGTGAAAATAGTACCAAAACGATAGAAAAAATGAACTTGAATGTGTTGCTGGTTGAGCACATTTTTTTACAAAGTTAGAGTGCCCCAAGTTTGAACTGTGTGTGTGCATGTGTCTGTGGGTGCGTGCTTATGTGTGTGTGGGTGTGCATGTTTGTCTATCTGCTGTGCTTGTGTTTGTGTCTGTGGTTGAGGAGTGACAAAATCATTTCCTCATTGGCTTTCCCAACTGTCTGTTATATTGGTCAATTTTCTCGGTGGATAGATGCATGAGCACCACAGCACACAAGCAGTTAATTAACAAGCCAAACACCATAAACCTAGCCAGATGAAAACCAATTTGAATAAAATTCTTGCTTTTAGCTTTTTTACATTGTAACTATTTATTTACATATTCCTACTCTTCAAGGTCTCTATTAACAGGACTGGTGCAATATTCATCCCCAAAAAGTGTTACGTTTCTGAAGTTAGGCAGAATATGCAGGATATGGCTCTGGATATGGTAAGATCACTACAATAATATCATGCGTTACAAGGCCCCTTTTGAAATCCAGATAACGCACGCATATTGCTCTAATTTGGTTAGAAACTCAATGGCATCATTTGTATCATTTGGAGCAAATTTACAGCAAT
The DNA here is from genome assembly GCF_045791955.1 of Oncorhynchus clarkii lewisi. Taxonomy (NCBI): domain Eukaryota; kingdom Metazoa; phylum Chordata; class Actinopteri; order Salmoniformes; family Salmonidae; genus Oncorhynchus; species Oncorhynchus clarkii. Next base: position 24,085,279 of record NC_092153.1, read on the forward strand.
GTCTTTCATCACCAACAGTTGTTTAACAATGTAACCCTATCAATTCATTTCAGATGAAAAACCTCAACTTTGTACTTTTTTGCCGTGGATGTTATTGTAAATTAGCTGAGACATATGATCTGTAGATGGATAAGAGGCTAAAGAAAATTAGACCAAGTGTAGTAAGCTGAACTAGTCGGTTGGGTTGAAAATGTGCAGGCAGAGAACATGAAGATCAGCAGGTGCAACAGTTGTAATACAGGCTCTGAGAGTAGCATTCAGAATCGTATTTCTCAGAGATCCAGATTCATGTACCAGAACATGATTTCACATTCCACTTCCCTTGGTCTGAGTGACTGAGTTCCACACAGTCACTATGGTCTCTTCCAGTGCTGTCAGGCTGTCCACTCCACCAATACCTGCAGCATAAACAATAAAGAGAATCAACCTGGCCACTCTCTAAGATATACATACCAAAGACATCAAAAATGGTACCCGATGCCTCTCCGCTTACCACTCGGCGTTTGGTGGTAAGGTATTTGGTAGAGTCCTGTCCAGGGGGTGTACTTGTACTGTACATCCGCTGTCTCACTCTACAGAAACAGGAGATAGGCTCATGCCCTTTCAGCTCTGACAAGGCTTACTTTACTCTCTAAGAACTTATGAACAACACAGAGAATCGGACCCAGTAAAGATCAGCCCCAATCCTTACGCTGTGGTCAGTGGTGTGCCATCCAACCATTTCTAGGTCCCTTCAGAGACTGAATAAGTCAAACCAATCCAGGATAATGTCCCTGATCCCCATACACCATTGATAAACATCTGTTATTGTATATGAGAGTATATTTTCTTCCTCCACCTCTCACTCTCTGTCTCTCACCTGTTCCTCTCTGTTGTTTATGATAACCAGGTCTGCTTCTCTTGTAAGATGGTCATTCCAGGTTTCGTCTGATGTCATTCCTTAAAACCGTTGGCGAGATAACTGTCAAACTTCATCCATCCCTGGAGGTTTTAAATTGATTTGTTTGATTCACAAACCTTGATGTCACTCATAGCAATACACATTATACGTTTTTAGACAGCCACTACAAACCTTAGCTAACTTTAGCTGCATCTAGCTAAAATCAATGGAAGCAATAGATGCAACTGTGTTCGTAAAAATCCAAACCAAATAATTCAGTTAATTAAGTTGATTTGGCCTTAATTACTTAAATTGTGCAGCTGCCTCTATCTCTTCCATTGATTTCTAATTAGCGAAGGCTGAAGTTAGCTGAAGTTTGTAGGGGCTGTTTAATGAAAACCAAACAATGGATTAATATTAAGTTGCAAAACACTGGACAAGTTTAATGACTGAAAATGAATTTCCTTATGTTGACTTGCCATCTTATGTCACTGGCGTGATATGGACTTTGGCCACCCACAATGCCACTTTATATAATGTTTTCATACCCTACATTACTCATCTCATATGTATATACTGTATTCTATACCATCTACTGCATCTTGATGTAATGTATCACTAGCCACTTTAAACAATGCCACTTCATATAATGTTTTCATACCCTACATTACTCATCTCAAATGTATATACTGTATTCTATACCATCTACTGCATCTTGATGTAATGTATCACTAGCCACTTTAAACAATGCCACTTCATATAATGTTTTCATACCCTACATTACTCATCTCAAATGTATATACTGTATTCTATACCATCTACTGCATCTTGATGTAATGTATCACTAGCCACTTTAAACAATGCCACTTCATATAATGTTTTCATACCCTACATTACTCATCTCAAATGTATATACTGTATTCTATACCATCTACTGCATCTTGATGTAATGTATCACTAGCCACTTTAAACAATGCCACTTCATATAATGTTTTCATACCCTACATTACTCATCTCAAATGTATATACTGTATTCTATACCATCTACTGCATCTTGATGTAATGTATCACTAGCCACTTTAAACAATGCCACTTCATATAATGTTTTCATACCCTACATTACTCATCTCAAATGTATATACTGTATTCTATACCATCTACTGCATCTTTTTTTTTATTTTTTTTATTTCACCTTTATTTAACCAAGTAGGCTAGTTGAGAACAAGTTCTCATTTGCAACTGCGACCTGGCCAAGATAAAGCATAGCAGTGTGAACAGACAACACAGAGTTACACATGGAGTAAACAATTAACAAGTCAATAACACAGTAGAAAAAAGGGGAGTCTATATATACATTGTGTGCAAAAGGCATGAGAAGGTAGGCAAATAATTACAATTATGCAGATTAACACTGGAGTGATAAATTATCAGATGGTTATGTAAAGGTAGAGATATTGGTGTGCAAAAGAGCAGAAAAATAAATAAATAAAAACAGTATGGGGATGAGGTAGGTGAAAATGGGTGGGCTATTTACCAATAGACTATGTACAGCTGCAGCGATCGGTTAGCTGCTCAGATGATCTTGATGTAATGTATCACTAGCCACTTTAAACAATGCCACTTCATATAATGTTTTCATACCCTACATTACTCATCTCATATGTATATACTGTATGCTATACCATCTACTGCATCTTGTCATCTTGATGTAATGTATCACTAGCCACTTTAAACAATGCCACTTCATATAATGTTTTCATACCCTACATTACTCACCTCAAATGTATATACTGTATTCTATACCATCTACTGCATCTTGATGTAATGTATCACTAGCCACTTTTAAACAATGCCACTTCATATAATGTTTTCATACCCTACATTACTCATCTCATATGTATATACTGTATGCTATACCATCTACTGCATCTTGTCATCTTGATGTAATGTATCACTAGCCACTTTAAACAATGCCACTTCATATAATGTTTTCATACCCTACATTACTCACCTCATATGTATATACTGTATTCTATACCATCTACTGCATCTTGATGTAATGTATCACTAGCCACTTTAAACAATGCCACTTCATATAATGTTTTCATACCCTACATTACTCACCTCATATATATATACTGTATGCTATACCATCTACTGCATCTTGTCATCTTGATGTAATGTATCACTAGCCACTTTAAACAATGCCACTTCATATAATGTTTTCATACCCTACATTACTCACCTCATATGTATATACTGTATTCTATACCATCTACTGCATCTTGATGTAATGTATCACTAGCCACTTTAAACAATGCCACTTCATATAATGTTTTCATACCCTACATTACTCACCTCATATGTATATACTGTATTCTATACCATCTACTGCATCTTGATGTAATGTATCACTAGCCACTATTAAACAATGCCACTTCATATAATGTTTTCATACCCTACATTACTCACCTCATATGTATATACTGTATTCTATACCATCTACTGCATCTTGATGTAATGTATCACTAGCCACTTTTAAACAATGCCACTTCATATAATGTTTTCATACCCTACATTACTCACCTCATATGTATATACTGTATTCTATACCATCTACTGCATCTTGATGTAATGTATCACTAGCCACTTTTAAACAATGCCACTTCATATAATGTTTTCATGGAAAAACCAATGTCTTGACCAAGAGGATATTCCATTTTGAAGATGCAGGCAGGTATATCTCATCATCATACCATAAGCCTGACTCATGTCTGCTACATATATGTACATGAAAATTACAACTGAGAATCCTGTAAAACAGTACAGTGTTTTACCCATTTTACTTACCTTTGGTCTTAATGATTTGATGGCGCCGAACGGAGATGGCAGCATCGCGACAAGCTCTTAAGTAACTCTGCAGTGTATTGTTTGTTCATGTACTATTTTTTTTGTTTTGTGTTATTACATACAGCCAGGAAGAACTATTGGACATTAGAGCGGCGGTAACTCACCAGAACTTCCAGCATTACGACTTCCCTGGAGCGGATCCTTGGTTTGCTCTCTCCAGAGCAATTGAACTTATTCCAGAGGCTGACCCAAAACAACGCCGGCGGAGGAGAGGTACCCAAGGCAGTCTTTTGGTCCGACTTAGGATACTGCTCCCGAGTATTTTACTCGCTAATTGTCCAATCTCTGGATAATAAAATTGATGAGCTCAAGGTGAGAGTTGCTTTTCAGAAAGACACCAGGGATTGTAATATACTCTGCTTCACGGAAACATGACTCTCTCGAGATATACTGTCTGAATCTGTAAAGCCAGTTGGGTTCTCAGTACATCGCGCCGACAGGAACAAACATCTCTCTGGGAAGCAGAAGGGTGGAGGTATATGTTTTATGATGAACGACTTATGGTGTAACTGTGATAACATACAGGAACTCAAATCCTTCTGTTCACCCGACCTAGAATATCTCACAATCAAATGCCGAACGTACCATCTCCCAAGCAATTTTCATCAATAATAGTCACAGCGTTCTATCTCCCCCCCAAGTGGATACCACGACAGCCCTCAAAGAACTTCACTAGCCTTTATGCAAACTGGAAACTACATATGCTGAGGCTGCATTTATTGTAGCTGGGGATTTTAACAAAGCAAATTTGAGGAAAAGGCTCCCGAAATTCTATCAACATATTGATTGCTGTACTCGTGCTGCTAAAACTCTCTACCATTGTTATACTACCTTCCAGAATGCATATAAGGCCCTCCCCCGCCCTCCATTTGGCAAATCGGACCACGATTCCATCTTGCTCCTCCCCTCCTATAGGCAGAAACTCAAACAGGAAGCACCCGTGGTGAGGACTATTCAATGCTGGTCTGGTCAATCGGAATCCAAGCTTCAAGATTGTTTTATTCACGTGGACTGGGATATGCTCAGAGTAGCTTCAGAAAAAATATAGACACATATACCGATACGGTGAATGAGTTTATCAGGAAGTGCATAGGAGATGTTGTACCACTGTGACTATTAAAACCTACCCCAACCAGAAACCGTGGCTAGATGGGAGCATTCGTGCAAAACTGAAAGCTCGAACCACCACATTTAACCAGGGCAAGAAGACTGGGAATATGGAAGAATACAAACAGTATAGTTATTCCTTCCGCAAATCAATCAAGCAGGCTAGGGACAAAGTTTAGTCCCAGTTCAACGGCTCAGACACGAGATGTATGTGGCAGGGTCTACAGACAATCACGGTTTATCCTCAGAGGATCCGCAGACCCGCTGGCTGGTGTGTTTACAGATATATTCAATCTCTCCCCATCCGAGTCTGTTGTCCTCACATGCTTCAAAATGTCCCTGTACCTAAGAAAGCAAAGGAAATTGAACTAAATTACTATTGCCCCGTAACACTCACCTCTGTCATCATGAAGTACTTTGAGAGACTAGTCAAGGATCATATCACCTCCACCTTACCTGTCACCCTAGACCCACTTCAATTTGCTTACCGCCCCAAACGATCCACAAGACGATACAATCGCCACCACACTGCACATTGTCCTGTCCCATCTGGACAAGAGGCATACCCTTGTAAGAATTGGTGCGCGCTAGTGGCATTTCAATTGGTGACGTCACTTGCTCTGAGACCTTGAAGTAGTGGTTCCCCTTGCTCTGCAAGGGCCTCGGCTTTTGTGGAGCGATGGGTAACGATGCTTCGTTACCCTCCAATAACCAGGACGATTCTTGGCCAATTGTGTTCCTCCTCCCGGTGATGTAGTGTAGTGATGCAGTGCCTTAGACCGCTGCCCCACTCTGGAGGCGCCACTCGGGAGCCCCAGGCAACTTTTTAATACTTTTTTTTTGGCAAGGGAGGCCAGCTGTTCGCTGGCTTCCCTTTCCTTCAATGCTATGGGCGGCAACAATGTCATACTCGTTTGGACCAGACAGCATCAGATAGATGGCCTACACGTAGAGAGACAGAGGGGCGCTGTTTTGCTCGCTCTGATGCTTTATCCTGTGCGATACATTGTCACATTCTAATTGAAGGAAAATTATGAAACACAGAGAGAAACAAATATATATTATTTTATGTTATTAATACATTGGGAAGCCTGGCTTCCCTTGGTATCCATGAATACACGCCACTGCAACGTAAGTGCACAGGTCGAGAGAAGATTTTGAGGTGACAGACAGTGACACATGGATAGACAGTGACACATTCAATACCATCTTGTACACTCTTGCCTGCATCTAGCTGATATAGGGTGTAATTATTAGTCCAACAGTTGCAAACGAGAGTTTCTATTGGAAAAATTCAGGTATGTTTATCCAAGTTTTGTTCCGTTTGCTTCCATTTAAGAAAAGTTTTTCAACAGAATCGGCGGAATGAATACATCCCATATCACAAGTAAATACAGTTCACTTTCAGAGCAGCCAACTTTGTATTCCTTCTCACATATATGCACTCTCCTCTTTTCACCTTTTCCCTTTGCTTGTGGACTTCAATGCACAACACATCAGCTGTATGTGAACTGGTGGAAAAACCTTTCCAAACCAAACCAAACCAAATCGTTGTCACCATACTAGCTAAAGTAACATAATTGTCAACATAGCTAATAGAATTAATGAGTTAGTAAACCAACTACAATCATGCAGTAACATTACGGTGTACAGTCAGTAAGCAGTTTAGCACTTACACCGGGGGTACCCGGTGGCAATATATTTGTAAAACCAAAAGCTTACCTTGACTTGGAAGAGTTCTAGTGTTGTGTTGGATAGTCATAGCCAGCTAGCTAACGCAGCTAACGCAGTAGGCTAAACTAGCTACCTGCATTTGCTAGCTAAGTAAGTGAAACTGAAAGTTTAAAAAAAATCTCTCTTTCTTGCTTCTCCTTCATTTTGGAAGAAATGAATTTGTTTAAATCTGTTCAACTATTGTCTTTCTCTCTCTTTGAGTCAACTACTGACCACATTTTATGCACTGCAGTGCTAGCTAGCTTTAGCTTATGCTTTCAGTACTATATTCATTCTCTGATCCTTTGATTGGGTGGACAACATGTCAGTTCATGCTCCAAGAGCTTGGTTGGAGGACATCCTCCGGAAGTTGTCATAATTACTGTGTAAGTCTATGGAAGGGGGTAAGAACCATTAGCCACCTAGGTTTTGTATTGAAGTCAATGTACCAAGAGGAGGATGGAAGCTAGCTGTCCTCCTGCTACACCATGGTGCTACCCTACAGAGAGCTGTTGAGGCTACTGTAGACCTTCATGGCAAAACAGTGTGTTTTAATCAATTATTTGGTGACATTTGAATATTTTGTATAGTTTTATCTAAAATGGTTAACTTTTTAAATGGTTTAACATTTACATTTTTCTGAAACTTACTGAGGATGGTCCTCCCCTTCCTCCTCTGAGGAGCCTCCTCTGCTGTGTGTATGTGTGAGTGTGCGTGTGCGTGAGTGCCTGTATTGATACCTGAAATATGAGCACCCATTCCATTCCTTGTGCTTGACTTAAAAGTTCCTACATTCTCATACGTATTGTTGTCAATATCCATGATCTTCATTGCGTTGGATTCATCTTCAACTCTTCCTGTGTTTGCATAGATTTCCTCCAACATCTTGACAAACTGGTGCTCAAACACAGTAACTTGTACTGTTACTTCAGTTCTATTGTAGGTCTGCACCTGTATCTGTTCCCTGCACTGCGGTATGATCATCGGTGCCAGATGCGCCCTATCCAGGATCTCAGAAATGAACGCTCTGCCGGGCTTTTCACCCACGACAGTGTCTAGGGTTTACCAAGAATGGTGCGACAAACAAAAAACATCCAGTCAGAGGCAGTCCTGTGGGTGAAACATCTTGTTAATGAGAGAGGTCGAAAGAGAATGGCAAGCTAACAGGTGGGCCACGAACAGACAAATAACATCACTACAACAGTGGTGTGCAGAATGGCATCTCGGAACACACAACTCGTCGATCATGGTCAGGGATGGGCTATTGCAGCAGATGACCACACTATCAGCTAAAAACAAGAAGAAGCAGCTCCAGTGGGCACGCAATCACCAGCACTGGACAATTGAGGAGTGGAAAAATGTAATCAAATCCAATTGTATTTGTCACATGCACCGAATAGAACCTTACAATGGCATGCTTACTTACAAGCCCTTAATCAACAATCCAGTTTTAATAAAAAATAAGTGTTAAGAAAGTATTTATTCAAATAAACTGAAGTAAAAAATATAAAAAGAGCATGTATTTTTTATTTTATATATATTTTTTATATGAGACAATGCACCTTAATCAACATCAATATTACAATAATGCAACATCAATGTAAATGTGCTGGGTTTAACCAAAATGAATACATGTTAACAATGAATAGCATTCTCACGTAGGTGTTCCTTTTGTCCAGGTGGGAAAGGGCAGTGTGGAGTGCAAAAGAGATTGCATCATCTGTGGATCTGTTGGCATGGTATGCACATTGGAGTGGGTCTAGGGTTTCTGGGATAATGGTGTTGATGTGAGCCATGACCAGCCTTTCAAAGCACTTCATGGCTACAGACGTGAGTGCAATGAGTCAGTAGTCATTTAGGCAGGTTACCTTGGTGTTCTTGGGTACAGGGACTATGGTGGTCTGCTTGAAACATGTTGTTATTACAAACTCGGTCAGGGAGAGGTTGAAAATGTCAGTGAAGACACTTGCCTGGTGCGCGCATGCTCGGATTACACGTCCTGGTAATCCGTCTGGCCCTGCGGCCTTATGAATGTTGACCTGTTTAAAGGATTTACTCATATCGGCTACAGAGAGCGTGATCAGTCGTCCGGAACAGCTGGTGCTCTCATGCATGCTTCAGTGTTGCTTGCCTCGAAGCGAGCATAGAAGTCATTTAGCCTGTCTGGTAGGCTTGTGTCACTGGGCAGCTTGCGGCTGTGCTTCCCTTTGTAGTCTGTAATAGTTTGCAAGCCCTGTTACATCCAACAAGTGTCGGAGCCGGTGTAGTACGATTCAATCTTAGTCCTGTATTGATGCTTTGCCTGTTTGATGGTTCGTCGGAGGGCATAGCAGGATTTCTTATGAGCGTCCGGGTTAGAATCTCGCTCCTTGAAAGCGGCAGCTCTAACCTTTAGCTCAGTGTGGATGTTGCCTGTAATCCATGGCTTCTGGTTGGGGTATGTACGATGGTCACTATGGGGACGACGTCATCGATGCACTTATTGATGAAGCCAGTGACCTGATGTGGTGTACTCCTCAAATTCATTGGAAGAATCCAGGGAACATATTCCAGTATGTACAAAACAGTCCTGTAGCTTAGCATCTGCGTTATCTGACCACTTCCGTATTGAACGAGTCACCGGGCTCCGGGCTCTTCGCTGGCCATGGCAGAACACTGACATTCCTGTCTTGCAGGAAATCACACACAGAACGAGAGGTATGGCTGGTGGCATTGTCATGCTGGAGGGTCATGTCAGGATGAACCTGCAGGAAGGGTACCACATGAGGGAGGAGGATGTCTTCCCTGTAACACACAGTGTTGAGATTGCCTGCAATCTGGAATTCTGGTGAGGACCTGACTTACAACAGGCCTACAAGCCCTCAGTCCAGCCTCTCTCAGCTTATTGCGGACAGTCTGAGCACTGATTGAGGGATTATGCGTTCCTGGTGTAACTCGGGCAGTTGTTGTTGCCATCCTGTACCTGTCCCGCAGGTGTGATGTTCGGATGTACCGATCCTGTGCAGGTGTTGCTACACATGATCTGCCACTGCGAGGACGATCAGCTGTCCATCCTGTCTTCCTGTAGCGCTGTCTTAGGCGTCTCATAGTACGACATTGCAATTTATTGCCCCGGCCACATCTGCAGTCCTCATGCCTCCTTGCAGCATGCCTAAGGCATGTTCACGCAGATGATCAAGGACCCTGCGCATCTTTCTTTTGTTGTTTTTCAGTCGGTAGAAAGGCCTCTTTAGTGTCCTAAGTTTTCATAACTGTGACCTTAATTGCCTACTGTCTGTAAGCTGTTCATGTAAGTGTTAGTGCGTGTTCATTAAATGTTTACGGTTCATTGAACAAGCATGGAAAACAGTGTTTAAACACTTTACAATGAAGATCGAAAGACAGGGTCCTGAAAAAGGGCCGTTTCTTTTGTTGCTGAGTTTATATTGCCGATGCACCAAAAACCCAGCCAGCTGTATGCTATCCATGTATTCGTTCAGCCACGACTCGGTGAAACATAAGATATTACAGTTTTGAATGTGCCGTTGGTAGGATAGTCTTGATCGGAGCTCATCTCGTTTATTATCCAATGATTGCACGTTGGCTAATAGGTCTGATGGTAGAGGCGGATTACCCACTCGCCGTCGGATCCTTACAAGGCACCCTGACTTATGTCCCCGATATCACCTTCTTTTCTTTATGCGAATGACGGTGATTTGGGCCTTGTCCAGTTTCTGAAGTAAATAAGTTACAATTAACGTGAAAAAGCACACACAATAGCAAAATTAAATTGGTTAGGAGCCCTGAAAACGGCAGCCATCTCCTCCGACGTCATTTACACCTGTCTCATGTAACATGACAGCAAGTTGAGTTTACTTGAGTGGCCTGAGCAGTCCCCAGACCTAAATCCAATAGAGCATCTTTGTGATGAGATGGAACAGGCTGTTTGCAGCATGAATGTACCACCATCCAATCTGCAGCAACTGCAAGATGCCAGCACATCAGCATGGAGCAACATCCCTGGGAACGTTTCCAACACCTTGTAGAATTCCCCAAAGAATTCAGGCTGTTCTGAAGGCAAAGGGGGGTCTGAGTGTATATTGCACGATGCATCCTTGACTAAGCAACTAACGTTAGACAAAATTCAAAAGGCAAGTTTTCATATACAGATGTTGGATCTTAATTTGTTCACTCTTATGTCACAGAAATGTTTCCTGCACATCGGGGAATTCAAATGAGCCTTGAGATTTAGATACGTTCACTGAAAACATGCAGTTCTCTTTCTCTCCATGCGGGGGCAGTCGAGTCATTCGGACCAGTGCCAGCTGTCCAAATCATCCTCCATCTCTTGCCTGCTCAAGCGCTAAAATAATATTAATATATGTCCTACTGCTACTTTAGGCCTAAAGGTCCTATTACTGAAACAATCAAATGTAAAAAAAACTATTCTGAAATGTATCCATACACACCAACAACTATAGTTTTATATAGCTTAATAACACAAGATAGATATTAGTCTCCACTACAACATACAAGTGTCTGAAATTAAGCTGTACAGTAGATACACCTAAAACTATAAACTATCAAAACTAATTGCCCACATTTTACATTTTAGCAGAAGCTCTTTTTTTGTATTTTCATGACGGCGCTGTCGGAGAAGGGACATCTTACGAATTCCAACCCAACTTTGCTATATACAGTGCCTTGCGAAAGTATTCGGCCCCCTTGAACTTTGCGACCTTTTGCCACATTTCAGGCTTCAAACATAAAGATATAAAACTGTATTTTTTTGTGAAGAATCAACAACAAGTGGGACACAATCATGAAGTGGAACGACATTTATTGGATATTTCAAACTTTTTTAACAAATCAAAAACTGAAAAATTGGGCGTGCAAAATTATTCAGCCCCTTTACTTTCAGTGCAGCAAACTCTCTCCAGAAGTTCAGTGAGGATCTCTGAATGATCCAATGTTGACCTAAATGACTAATGATGATAAATACAATCCACCTGTGTGTAATCAAGTCTCCGTATAAATGCACCTGCACTGTGATAGTCTCAGAGGTCCGTTAAAAGCGCAGAGAGCATCATGAAGAACAAGGAACACACCAGGCAGGTCCGAGATACTGTTGTGAAGAAGTTTAAAGCCGGATTTGGATACAAAAATATTTCCCAAGCTTTAAACATCCCAAGGAGCACTGTGCAAGCGATAATATTGAAATGGAAGGAGTATCAGACCACTGCAAATCTACCAAGACCTGGCCGTCCCTCTAAACTTTCAGCTCATACAAGGAGAAGACTGATCAGAGATGCAGCCAAGAGGCCCATGATCACTCTGGATGAACTGCAGAGATCTACAGCTGAGGTGGGAGACTCTGTCCATAGGACAACAATCAGTCGTATATTGCACACATCTGGCCTTTATGGAAGAGTGGCAAGAAGAAAGCCATTTCTTAAAGATATCCATAAAAAGTGTTGTTTAAAGTTTGCCACAAGCCACCTGGGAGACACACCAAACATGTGGAAGAAGGTGCTCTGGTCAGATGAAACCAAAATTGAACTTTTTGGCAACAATGCAAAACGTTATGTTTGGCGTAAAAGCAACACAGCTGAATACACCATCCCCACTGTCAAACATGGTGGTGGCAGCATCTTGGTTTGGGCCTGCTTTTCTTCAGCAGGGACAGGGAAGATGGTTAAAATTGATGGGAAGATGGATGGAGCCAAATACAGGACCATTCTGGAAGAATGACCTGATGGAGTCTGCAAAAGACCTGAGACTGGGACGGAGATTTGTCTTCCAACAAGACAATGATCCAAAACATAAAGCAAAATCTACAATGGAATGGTTCAAAAATAAACATATCCAGGTGTTAGAATGGCCAAGTCAAAGTCCAGACCTGAATCCAATCGAGAATCTGTGGAAAGAACTGAAAACTGCTGTTCACAAATGCTCTCCATCCAACCTCACTGAGCTCGAGCTGTTTTGCAAGGGAAAAAATGTCAGTCTCTCGATGTGCAAAACTGATAGAGACATACCCCAAGCGACTTACAGCTGTAATCGCAGCAAAAGGTGGCGCTACAAAGTATTAACTTAAGGGGGCTGAATAATTTTGCACGCCCAATTTTTCAGTTTTTACTTTGTTAAAAAAGTTTGAAATATCCAATAAATGTTGTTCCACTTCATGATTGTGTCCCACTTGTTGTTGATTCTTCACAAAAAAATACAGTTTTATATCTTTATGTTTGAAGCCTGAAATGTGGCAAAAGGTTGCAAAGTTCAAGGGGGCCAAATACTTTCGCAAGGCACTGTAGTGAATTTGATCGTCTTTATCTTATCAGTTATCACATATGACCGCCAAGCACTTCTGGACATCAGATCGACAGTACTGACCTCGATTCCAACTTCAAGTACGACTTCAACTCTCATTCAGCTGTTACACTGTTCATACCTAACCCTATTTCTTTGTTCCATGGGCTACCAAAACGCTGCAGGTGTAGACGCGGGAGACGAGGTGTCCTGGTGAAATTGAGGCGAAGAGAAAACCGAACGGCACTCCCCTCCGCTCTATTGGCAAATGTCCAGTCACTCGAGAATAAGATGGATGAGCTTTGTTCGAGAGTCTACTATAATTGAAACTTGAAAATCTGCAATATTATATGTCTTACTGAAACGTGGCTTGATGATGACGCTATGCACATAGTACTCAGTGGATTCTCCATGCAGTGGTAGGATTGTACTGCGGCTTCGGAGAAGTCGAAAGTAGAAGGAGTGTTTTCTTTCTTCATAATTAACAACTGGTGTGCTGCGTCAAGTGTGATATGGAATACCTCATGGTAAGCTGCAGATCCTTTTATCTACCAAGAGAGTTCTCATTCGTAATTTTCATGGCTGTCTACTTCCCTCCCCAAGCCAACACCACTCCGGCAATCAACAAACTGTATGAGGCCTTATACAAACAACAAACCGCTCACCCAGAGGTAGTGTTTGGGCGGAGACTTTAATACGGGGAGACTTAAAACCGTCCTACCTCACTTCTACCAACACATCTCCTGCACCACTAAGGGCGCTAAAACTCTAGACCCCTTTTATTCTACCCACAGAAAGGTCCTGCCTTGTCCTCCCTTCGGAAAATCTGACCATGACTCCATTCTCCTGCTTTCAAAAGCGCAAACATGAAGTACCAGTGATGCACACAATACGGAAGTGTTCAGATGAACAGACGCGAGGCTACAAGACTGTTTTGCTAGTACAGACTGGGATATGATCCGGGATTCATCCGATAGCATTGAGTAGTTTATCAAATCAAATCAAATGTATTTATATAGCCCTTCGTACATCAGCTGATATCTCAAAGTGCTGTACAGAAACCCAGCCTAAAACCCCAAACAGCAAGCAATGCAGGTGTAGAAGCACGGTGGCTAGGAAAAACTCCCTAGAAAGGCCAAAACCTAGGAAGAAACCTAGAGAGGAACCAGGCTATGTGGGGTGGCCAGTCCTCTTCTGGCTGTGCCGGGTGGAGATTATAACAGAACATGGCCAAGATGTTCAAATGTTCATAAATGACCAGCACGGTCAAATAATAATAATCACAGGCAGAACAGTTGAAACTGGCCAGCAGCACGGCCAGGTGGACTGGGGACAGCAAGGAGTCATCATGTCAGGTAGTCCTGAGGCATGGTCCTAGGGCTCAGGTCCTCCGAGAGAAAGAAAGAAAGAGAGAAAGAGAGAATTAGAGAGGGCATACTTAAATTCACACAGGACACCGGATAGGACAGGAGAAGTACTCCAGATATAACAAACTGACCCTAGCCCCCCGACACTTAAACTACTGCAGCATAAATACTGGAGGCTGAGACAGGAGGGGTCAGGAGACACTATCACAAAAGTCACGGGCCTCTTCAATAAGTGCATAGATGATATTGTCCCCTCAGTGACTATAAGAGCATATCCAAACTAAAAACCATGGATTACAAGCAATATCCGCGCTGGGCTAAAGGCTAGAGCTACCGCGGACATGGACGCATAAAAGAAAGCCCACTATGACCTCCGAGAAGACATCAAACATACAAAAGGACAATATAGGAGGAAGGTTGAATCCTATAACATTGGCTCCAACGCTAGTTGTATGTGGCAGGGCTTGCAAACGATAACGGATTACAAAGGGAAACCCAGCCATGAGTTGCCCAGCGATGCAGAACTCCCAAACAAGCTAAATGCCTTTCCTGCTTGCTTCGAGGAATATAACAGTGTCCCTGTTTTTCCGAATGACTGTGTGATCTCGCCAGGCGGAATACTAGCGCGCATTCTCAAATACCAGCTGGCAAGTGTCTTCACAGACATTTTCAATCTATCCTTGTCCAAGTCTGTAGTCTGAACATGTTTCAAGATGACCACCATTGTCCCTGTTCCCAAGAGCGCCAAGGTAACCTGCCTAAAAGACTATTTCGCTGTAGAACTCATTTGTAATTATAAAGTGCTATGAAAGGCTGGTCCTGACACACATCAACACCATCATCCCAGACACTCTAGACCAGGTATTCCCAAACTGGGGTATGGGCTACGCGCAATGCCGTCAGGGGTACACCAAATAAAAATGTGATTCACATTTAAAATATATATATATATATATATATATATATATATATATATATATATATATATATATATATATGTGTTTTTTTTTTTTCTTGACATTTTCAAACAGTCCATTTATATTTTCCAACGGGGCTATACAATTGGGTGAGTTTTTTCTCTCTCGCCTGAATAGCCTCGTTACACTGCCAAAAATAAAATTAAACCATCTAGTGTTCAGCGAAATAACAACACAATGTCAAATACAAATACTTCCGGCGCCGACAGAGATGGCCGCCTCGCTTCGCGTTCCTAGGAAACTGTGCAGTTTTTTGTTTTTTTTATGTGTTATTTCTTACATTGGTACCCCAGGTCATCTTAGGTTTCATTACATACAGTCGAGAAGAACTACTGAACATAAGAGCAGCGTCAACTCACCATCAGTACGACCAAGAATATGACTTTCGCGAAGCGGATCCTGTGTTCTGCCTTTCACCCAGGACAACGGAATGGGTCCCAGCCGGCGACCCAAAAAAACGACTTCGTAAAAGGGGGAAACGGAGCGGTCTTCTGGTCAGACTCCGGAGACGGGCACATCGTGCACCACTCCCTAGCATTCTTCTCGCCAATGTCCAGTCTCTTGACAACAAGGTTGATGAAATCCGAGCAAGGGTAGCATTCCAGAGGAATATCAGAGACTGTAACGTTCTTTGCTTCACGGAAACATGGCTCACTGGAGAGACGCCATCGGAGTCGGTGCAGCCAGCTGGTTTCTCCACGCATCGCGCAGACAGAAACAAACATCTTTCTGGTAAGAAGAGGGGCGGGGGCGTATGCTTCATGGTTAACGTGACGTGGTGTGATCATAACAACATAGTCCTTCTGTTCACCTGATTTAGAATTCCTCACAATCAAATGTCGACCGCATTATCTACCAAGGGAATTCTCTTCGATTATAATCACAGCCGTATATATTCCCCCCCAAGCAGACACATTGATGGCTCTGAATGAACTTTATTTGACTCTTTGCAACCTGGAATCCATTTATCCGGAGGCTGCATTCATTGTAGCTGGGGATTTTAACAAGGCTAATCTGAAAACAAGACTCCCTAAATTTTATCAGCATATCGATTGCGCATCCAGGGCTGGAAAAACCTTGGATCACTGCTATTCTAACTTCCGCGACGCATATAAGGCCCTGCCCCGCCCTCCTTTCGGAAAAGCTGACCACGACTCCATTTTGTTGATCCCTGCCTACAGACAGAAACTAAAACAAGAAGCTCCCGCGCTGAGGTCTGTTCAATGCTGGTCCGACCAATCTGATTCCACACTCCAAGACTGCTTCCATCACGTGGACTGGGATATGTTTCGTATTGCGTCAGACAACAACATTGACGAATATGCCCTCAGAGCATGCGCAGACCAGCTGGCTGGTGTGTTTACGGACATATTCAATCAATCCCTATCCCAGTCTGTTGTTCCCACATGCTTCAAGAGGGCCACCAATGTTCCTGTTCCCATGAAAGCTAAGGTAACTGAGAGAAACGACTACCGCCCCGTAGCACTCACTTCCGTCATCATGAAGTGCTTTGAGAGACTAGTCAAGGACCATATCACCTCCACCCTACCTGACACCCTAGACCCACTCCAATTTGCTTACCGCCCAAATAGGTCCACAGATGATGCAATCTCAACCACACTGCACACTGCCCTAACCCATCTGGACAAGAGGAATACCTATGTGAGAATGTTGTTCATCGACTACAGCTCGGCATTTAACACCATAGTGCCCTCCAAGCTCGTCATCAAGCTCGAGACCCTGGGTCTCGACCCCGCCCTGTGCAACTGGGTACTGGACTTCCTGACGGGCCGCCCCCAGGTGGTGAGGGTAGGCAACAACATTTCCACCCCGCTGATCCTCAACACTGGGGTGCGTTCTGAGCCCTCTCCTGTACTCCCTGTTCACCCACGACTGCGTGGCCACGCACGCCTCCAACTCAATCATCAAGTTTGCGGACGACACAACAGTGGTAGGCTTGATTACCAACAACGACGAGACGGCCTACAGGGAGGAGGTGAGGGCCCTCGGAGTGTGGTGTCAGGAAAATAACCTCACACTCAACGTCAACAAAACTAAGGAGATGATCGTGGACTTCAGGAAACAGCAGAGGGAACACCCCCCTATCCACATCGATGGAACAGTAGTGGAGAGGGTAGTAAGTTTTAAGTTCCTCGGCATACACATCACAGACAAACTGAATTGGTCCACTCACACAGACAGCATTGTGAAGAAGGCGCAGCAGCACCGCCTGGTACGGCAACTGCTCTGCCCACAACCGTAAGGCTCTCCAGAGGGTAGTGAGGTCTGCACAACGCATCACCAGGGGGCAAACTACCTGCCCTCCAGGACACCTACACCACCCGATGTCACAGGAAGGCCATAAAGATCATCAAGGACAACAACCACCCGAGCCACTGCCTGTTCACCCCGCTATCATCCAGAAGGCGAGGTCAGTACAGGTGCATCAAAGCGGGGACCGAGAGACTGAAAAACAGCTTCTATCTCAAGGCCATCAGACTGTTAAACAGCCACCACTAACATTGAGTGGCTGCTGCCAACACACTGACTCAACTCCAGCCACTTTAATAATGGGAATTGGTGGGAAATGATGTAAAATATATCACTAGCCACTTTAAACAATGCTACCTAATATAATGTTACATACCCTACATTATTCATCTCATATGTATATGTATATACTCTATATCATCTACTGCATCTTTATGTAATACATGTATCACTAGCCACTTTAACTATCCCACTTTGTTTACATACTCATCTCATATGTATATACTGCACTCAATACCATCTACTGTATCTTGCCTATGCCGCTCTGTACCATCACTCATTCATATATCTTATGTACATATTCTTTATCCCCTTACACTTGTGTCTATAAGGTAGTAGTTTTTGGAATTGTTAGCTAGATTACTTGTTGGTTATTACTGCATTGTCGGAACTAGAAGCACAAGCATTTCGCTACACTCGCATTAACATCTGCTAACCATGTGTATGTGACAAATAAAATTTGATTTGATTTTGATTTGCCTAGTCAAATATTTGACTAATTAGCATTCAATCACATTAACCGTTACTCTCTTGCGGGAATTCCTCTAACGGTCCATGTGTAGCCAGACGCAGCTTCTGCTCATTCCTTTTGCTCGAAAATTGATAAATGGTTAAAAAAAGTGAGGCCCATGTCCATAGAGACACATAACAGCTCTACTGGAAGTACTGCTACTACCAGCAGTACTACACCTGCACCTGTTGATGACACAAGTTGTTCTGCTTCCACGAGCACATTGAATGCCAGCATCAGTAAATCTACATTTGTTGTTAGCCCAGCTTGCATGGACACTAACAGTTGTGAATCTGATAGAGCCGAAGAGCTACTGCCCCCTCACCTGGGAAAGCACCGAACAACAGACAGGGACGTTGGACCATTGAAAAGGTGCAAATATCATGAGAACTATAAAACCGTTCAAAAGTTTGGGGTCACTTATAAATGTCCTTGTTTTTGAAAGAAAAGCACATTTTTTTGTCCATTAAAATAACATCAAATTGATCAGAAATACAGTGTAGACATTGTTGATGTTGTAAATTACTTCGCAAGCCCCATACTATTTTGGAGGACTTAATTCTTCCTGCTGGGACATGGCTGGGACAATACTGCGAGAAAAGGCCCAAAAAACTATACAGACAATGGCTTCATCAAACAACACTGTTTCACGACGCATCAGTGACATGGCAGGAGATGTTCTGAAACAATTATTGCTTCACATACAAGCCATTGAATTTTATGCATTACAGCTGGATGAGTCAACAGACATGGCGGGCCTGGCACAGCTCCTGGTATATGTCCGTTACGTTTATGGGGGGTCAATTAAGGAAGACATCCTCTTCAGCAAACCCCTGGAAACTAGGACAACAGGAGAGGTTATTTTTAAAGTACTGGACAGCTTTGTGACATCAAATGGACTTTGGTGGTCAAGATGTGTTGAACACTGCAGCATCCACCAAGAGGCTCTTGCTGCCAAGGGAATGCCTGAAAGCTTGAAAGACGTTTTGGACACGACAGTAAAAATGGTTAACTTTGTTAAAGCAAGACCCCTGAACTCTCGTGTATTTTCTGCACTATGCAATGATATGGGCAGCGACCATGTAACGCTTTTACAACATACAGAAGTGCACTGGTTAACAAGGAGCATAGTATTGACATGTGTTTTTGAATTGAGAGACGAGCTTAAAATTTACTTTACTGACCATCATTTTCACTTGTCTGACGAGTTTCTCACACGACTGGCCTATCTAGGTGATGTTTTTTCTCACCTGAATGATCTGAATCTAGGATTACAGGGGTTCTCCGCAACTACTTTATATTCAATGTGCGGGACAAAATTGACTGTATGATTAGGAAGTTGGAGCTCTTCTCTGTCTGCATTAATAAGGACAACACACAGGTCTTTCCATCATAGTATGATTTTTTTGTGCAAATTAACTCAAGCTTACGGACAATGTCAAATGTGAAATAGCGAAGCACCTAAGTGTCACATCCTGACCATAGAGAGCATTTATTTTCTATGGTAGAAAAGGGCGTGACTAGGGGTTTAGTCTAGTTTATATTTTCTATGTGGGGTTCTAGGTTGTTTTTTCTATGTTGGGGTTTTGATATGATTACCAATTAGAGGCAGCTGACTACCATTGTCTCTAATTGGGGATCATACGTAAGTAGCATTTTTTCCACCTGTGGGTTATGGGATATTGTTTGTGTTACTGTGTTTTGAGTTATTGCACGTAGCATCTCTGGAGTCACGGTTCGTTGTTTGTTTCTTGTTTTGTTTTATATTTTCACTTTAATAAATAATGTGGAACTCAACATCCGCTGCGCCTTGGTCTGATATTCATTCTAACTAACGTGACACAGAGTGAGTTGGGTGCACAATTACACAGGTACTTTCCCGAAACGGATGACACAAACAACTGGATTCATTATCCCTTTCATGCCCTGCCTCCAGTCCACTTACCGATATCGGAACAAGAGAGCCTCATCAAAATTGCAACAAGCAGTTCTGTGAAAATTGAATTTAATCAGAAGCCACTGCCAGATTCCTTGATTGGGCTGCGCTCAGAGTATCCTGCATTGGCAAATCGTGCTGTTAAGACACTGATGCCCTTTGCAACCACGTACCTGTGTGAGAGTGGATTCTCGGCCCTCACTAGCATGAAAACTAGATACAGGCACGGACTGTGTGTGGAAAATTATTTAAGACTAAGACTCTCTCCAATACAACCCAACATTGCAGAGTTATGTGCATCATTTCAAGCACACCCTTCTCATTAACCTGGAGTGAGTTATTCACAATTTTCGATTACCAAACAAGGTTTTACATGTAAGATGGTTAAATAAAGAGCAACATTATTGATTATTATTATATTATTAGTTGTGCCCTGGTCCTGTAAGAACTCTTTGTCACTTTCCACAAGCCAGGTTGAGACAAAAACTCACACATTTTTATGTTAAATAAATGCATCGTATAGTGTGTGTGCGACAGGCTTACAATGATGGCAAAAACAACATTTGAGAGTGCGCTGACCCTGGTGCTAGAGGGGGTACGCAGCTGGAGGTTGAATGTTTGAAGGGGTATGGGACTATCAAAAGTTTGGGAACCACTGCCCTAGACCCACTCTAATTCGCATTCCGCCCCAACAGATCCACAGATGACACAATCTTAATTGCTCTTCACACTGCCCTCTCCCAACTGGACCATGCTATTCATAGACTACAGCTCAGCGTTCAACACCATAGTCCCCTCCAAGCTCATCACCCTGAGACTGTACCCCTCCCTCTGCAGCTGGATCCTGGACTCCCTGATGGGCCAGCCCCAGGTGGTGAAGGTAGGCAACAACACCTCTGCCATGCTGACCCTCAACACGGGGGCCCCCCAGGGGCATGCGCTTAGTCCCCTATTGTACTCCCTGTTCACCCACGTCTGTGTGGCTGCGCACAACTCCAATAAAATCATCAAGTTGGCTGAAGACACGACAGTGGAAGGCCTGATCACTGACGGCAATGAGTAAGCCTACAGGGAGGAGGTCAGAGACTTAGCAGTGTGGTGCCAGGACAACATTCTCTCCCTCAACGTCAGTAAAACCAAGGAGCTGATCGTGGACTATAAGAGAAAGAGGGGAGAACATGCCCCCATCCACATCAACGGGGCTGTTGTGGAGCAGGTCGAGAGCTTAAATTTGCTTGGCGTCCACGTCACTGAAGACTTAACATGGTCCACACACACCCACACAGTCGTGAAGAGGGCAAGGCAGCATCTCTTTCCCCTCAGGAGACTGAAAGACTTGGCATGGACCCTCGGATTCTCAAATAGTTCTACAGCTGCACCATTGAGAGCATCTGGAAAGCCTGCTTCTCCATTTGGTATGACAAATGCACCGCCCTTGACCTCAAAGCGCTACAGAGAATGATGCAAACACCCAGTACATCACTGGGGCCGAGCCAAAATTCCCCCCCCCCACACATCAGAGTCAAATACTTTCTATAGAACAAACTTCAAGTCAGGATAGGCAACGGACATGATGTATGTGTGTTATATTAAACATAGAGGAGGGAGTAAAATGTAGGCAAGCAATAAACATTTCAGAACAACTACTAGTCGAATAAGACATGGGAGAGATGACGAATTTTGGCAAAGAGATTTATTTATGGACTAATACACTTGAAACAAATAGCAAATACATGTATTTATAGACTAATACAGTGGAAACAAATAGCTAAACCGAAAACTGCAGACATTACTAGTGCCTCCCCGTGATCAAACCGCCATAAAAAAAAATGACACGCAGCCTAACGTGATCATTGACAGCTGACTTGAAGGACACAAATAAAACATGATTTCTGCTACTAAGATCAGTGAAATGTTGGCTCAACTGACAACAGAGTGAACAGCAGAAATCTCAACTAGCAAGCGAGTCACAGCAATGAAGAATTGAGTGAGTGTGGGTTCACGCGAAGGGGGTGGAGAATTCTGTACTTTCAGTTTGATGCCAGTCATCCTTGTTGATTTAAAGCCTGTATTGTGTGGCTTTAATATTTCATTTCATAAAGCTTTCAAGACGTTTATGCATTTGAGCCTAACCAAAGACAATTTTGTTGAGCTGAGACAGTTTTCTGAAGGACCTGACCTGAATATCACCATATATAGTCTTCTCTTTCAATGGTGTAATCAGTTAGCAAAGCATCTACTGTTGCTTGCTAGGTCTGCAGCCTGGTCTCATAGACTACACGTAACATAGCATACTAATTTGAGTGTACATTTACTATGTTACATTTGGTATGGTTACATAAAGACATGGTTACATAAGGCAAAAAAGATCGGTGGGTGGATAATGCAAACGTCTAGAAACCCAAAAGTTGCATGTTCAAATCTCATTACGGAGAACTTTAGCCTTTTAGCTTATTGGCAACTTTTCAACTACTTACTACGTATTAGCTACTTTCCAACTACTTAGGATGTTAGCTAACCCTTTCCCTAACCCTAACCGTTCAACCTTACTCCTAACCTTAAGCCTTACCTTAACCCTAACACTTAGCCTAGCTAACGTTAGCCACAACAAATTGTACTTCGTAACATATCATAACAATTGGATGATGGACATCCACAAATGAATACATACCATACGAAACGTAACATGTAATACTAAATGTGGTGTATCGGATTTACGTAAAGAATAATACGAAATGCTCTGAGACAGGTTTGTGCATGTTCTATGAATCAATTTAGCCTACCTTGTATTATTTATAATCATGTTTTATGTTGGCCTTCCGCTCACAATCTAACTGTTTTTTGTCCAAAGATGTTTTATTTCTTAATGGTCTTGTCAAGTAACTGGCATGTGCCTCCTGAGTAGTGTAGCAGTCTAAGGCACTGCACTGCAGTGCTAGAGGCGTCACTACAGATCCGAGTTTGATACCGTGCTGTGTCACAGCCAGCCGCGACCGGGAAACACATGAAGCAGGGCACAATTGGCCCAGTGTGGTGGCCGGGTGCATGCATGCTGACTTCGGTTGCCAGCTGTATGGTGTTTCCTCCAAAACATTGGTGCTGCTGGCTTCCATGTTAAGTGGGCAGTATGGCTTGGTGTGTAAGGTATAAGGCATTGTATGTTTATATGATTACATGATGAGCCCTGTACCTTTATATGACCACGTAATGAGAGTTTCGTAATAGAATAATAATAATAATAATAATAATAATATATGCCATTTAGCATACGCTTTTATCCACAGCATTTATCCAAAGTGACTTACAGTCAGGTGTGCATTCCTCTACAATTATCCAAAGGGTGTTTTTATATGGCACAGTCTCAGTGTGGTGAACATAGGCGATGCCAAAAGGTGGACCTTATGCAGCATTCCAATTAACAGGCTATAGCAAACACATTTAGACACTATATGAAGTGATCAAAAAGTACAAGTGTGGAGGCTTTTGGGATGCACAAAGATAGAGAGCTTCTAGGTCAAAGGTCATGTCCTGCTCCCTGTGCTGGTAATTTGTCAGGCATGCACATGTAGATAGAGTTGACCTTCTCATTGTAGCTTCTGTGCCATCTGCCTAATTTCTTCTCGTGCATACCAGAGACCTGAGAACAACAGAGTCTACATATCATCACATAGTATATGTTAAACAGACACATGCATAGCAGGCTTTGCAGAACAAACTATTTGTTTTCCTTCATTTTAACACAGTTAGCTACCTTGGCCTGGTGTTCTACCACATCCTGTTGAGAGACAGTCCTACAACACAAACATAGAGCATCAGCACAGTCACACAATTAACCCATTATGTCACAATATTCAATAACACTTGCAGGTAAATCGTTTCAGATTGATATGCAGTCTTAAAGGCAGAGATCACTTTTTACATTTAAGTCATTTAGCAGACACTTTTATACAGCACAATTTACAGTAGCGAGTGCATATATTTTTCATACTGTTCCCCCGTGGGAATCAAATTTACAAACCTGGCGTTGCAAGCACAATGCTCTACTAAGTGAGCCACATGGAACTACATTGAGTTTAAGGTCTTAGTCCTATTTCCATAAATACTGGTCTTTTATCAACCAGCACATTTGAGTTCAACCATAATATTTGTTGTAATATTTGTTCTATCTTTTCTGGGGGATGAAATTGAAATTGTAACCAGCTCTGTGATTCTTGGTTGAAAAAGAGAGATACTTTGAAGGTTTAATTTTCAATTAATCGAATATGAGACATGGCAATCTGCACAAAGGCAAAAAGGTCATTTTTAAACAATGGATGAGCTTTTCTTAGTAATCTACTTGAGCACCATTTTGGGTTCAAGTGAAACTTGTAAAGCTTTTAGAGAGAGGTTTAGTGCTTTTATTTTTAATAATCTCAGACAACCCAGTTCATATTCATTATATAGATAGGCACACTTCATCTTGTCTGGTTTAGCATCCCAGATAAAGAGAAGGATTCTTTACTCATATGATTTGAAAAAAACATCAGGAGTAGGCAGCGCCATAAGTAAGTGAGTAAAGTGATATATCACTATGGAGTTAATCAGTGTAGTTTTTCCATAAATAGACAGGTATTTACCTCTGCATGTTTGCAGGATCTTGTCTATTTTTACTAGTTTTCTATTGAAATTCATTGTGGAGAGCTCATTAATATATTTTGTGATATGAATACCAAGTATGTCTACTTCACCGTCAGCCCATTATATAGGTAAACTGCAGGGTAATGTAAAAGCTGTGTTTTTTAAAGATACAATGCTTAATATGGTACACGTATCAAAATTGTTTGTCCAGAGAGGCCAGGAAAGTTATCTAGATCTTCAATGAAAATTTGCAGGGATCTAGCTTGTGGACTGAATATAAAACTTGAGTCATCGGCATACATGGACACCTTTGTTTGGATTTCATTGGATTTCTAATCCTCTAATGTTATTATTTGATCTGATTTTAATAGCATTTCAATGGCCATAACGAATAGAATGGTGACAGCGGACACCCTTGTTTAACCCCTCTTGACAGTTCAAAACTCTCTGAGAAGTAGCCCGTTTTTACAATTTTACACCTGGGGTTGCTACGATGTTGTAGTATTCAAGAACGGTCTCTGTCTCGAGACCACATACTGAGGGTCTTGGTCTTGTCTTGGTGTTAGATACATTTGTACTCGGTCTTGACTCGGTCTCGGACAGTGAGGACTTGTAATTTCTTCATGAGACCAGCGGAGTAAAAAACTCTAAATGATCATCTTCCAATAAGTCAGCACATGAAAGCACTTCACAAGGCCAAATATATACACTCCTTTCTTGAAACATTAATACAGTATCTTAACAGCCTTTATATGTATTATAGACATGTTGGCAAAGTGGCAAACCTATAGGAGAGTGCACTTTTTGTAAAACACAAAGGGCTAGTGGTGTAGTGTAGGCAATATGCAGGTACAGTATAAACCATATACCCCATTTTTTTTCAGTGCACATTGCGTATACTCACTTCTTAATTCCTACTGATGCATATCAAAGTAGTGTAGTGGAGGTATACGATTTATGAATGATGTAGTACAATAGAGAAATCATGCACAAAGTAGCCTACACAATCGCAAAGCACGTGAAATATATTCACATGCGCGCCGCACACAGCCTAGTTTTAGCGGAATATTATCTGCAGACAGCAAGCTCTCAACTGGTTTTGCATGGAGCAGCTCACAGAAGAATGCCATCGGTAGCAGGTAGGGTAGGAAAGATGTTTGAACTTAGCATTTACTGGTAGTTATCATAAGTCAACAACGGGTATGCAAACCAGGTATTGAAAAAGTTTAGTCCAAAGTGTTAGTTGTTTGCATCAGGGGTGTAGACATGGACGGGCCTGGGTGGAAAATGCTGACAGGCACATGCTATCCTGCCTGTTTTGCCCTGTCCGGGGGTATCATCGGATGGGGCAACAGTGTCTCCTGACCCCTCCTGTCTCAGCCTCCAGTATTTATGCTGCAGTAGTTCATGTGTCGGGGGGCTAGGGTCAGTTTGTCATATCTGGAGTATTTATCCTGTCTTATCCCGAGTCCTGTGTGAATTTAAGTATGCTCTCTCTAATTCTTTCTTTCTCTCTGAGGACCTGAGCCCTAGGACCATGCCTCAGGACTACCTGGTATGATGACTCCTTGCAATCCCCTTCCCAATCTAAATTATTACTTCCCATTGCAGAAAACATTTCACGTTTAGCACACAAACTTAAAGTGGAACTGACAGCAGTTTAACTACTTTGCAGATATGAAACAAACAGTCAACCATATAGTGCATTCGGAAAGTATTTAGATCCCTTGACTTTTTCCACATTTTATTAAGTTACAGCCTTATTCTAAAATTGATAAAATTATTTTTTTTCCTCATCAATCTACAAACAATGCCCAATAATGACAAAGCGAAAACAGGTTTGCAAATTTGTCAAAAATAAAAAATACCTTATTTACATAAGTATTCATACCCTTTGCTACGAGACTCGAAATTGAGCGCAGGTGCATCCTGTTTACATTGATCACCCTTGAGATGTTTCTACAACTTGATTGGAGTCCACATGTGGTAACTTCAATTGATGGGACATTATTTGGAAAGGCACACACCTGTCCACATAAGGTCCCACAGTTGACATTGGATCTCAGAGAAAAAACAAAGCCGTAGACCTCCGAGACATGATTGTGTCGAGGCACAGATCTGGGGAAGTTTACCAAAACATTTTTGCCGCAATGAAGGTCCCTAAGAATCCAGTGGCCTCCATCATTCTTAAATGGAAGAAGTTTGGAACCACCAAAACTGAGCAAACTGGGGAAGGGAGGGCCTTGGTCAGAGAGGTGACCAAGAACCCGATGCTCACTCTGACAGCTCTTCAGAGTTCCTCTGTGGAGATGGGAGAACCTTCCAGAAGGACAACCATCTCTGCAGCACTCCACCAATCAGGCCAGACAGAAGCCACTCCTCAGTAAAAGCACATGACAGAACGCTTGGAGTTTGCCAAAAGGCATCTAAAGTACGCAGACGATGAGAAACAAGATTCTCTGGTCTGATGAAACCAAGAATGAACTATTTGGCCTGAATGCCAAGCGTCACATCTGGAGGAAATCTGGCACCATCTCTACATTGAAGCATGGTAGTGGCATGTTTCTCAGCGGCAGAGACTGGGAGACTAGTCAGGATTGAGGGAAATATTAATGGAGCAAAGTACAGAGAGATCCTTGATGAAAACCTGCTCCAACCTGGACCTCAGACTGGGGTGAAGGTTCACCTTCCAATAGGACAATGACCCTAAGCACACAGCCAAGACAATGCGGGAGTGTCTTTGGGACAAGTCTCTCTGAATGTCCTTAAGTGATCCAGCCAGAGCCCGGACTTGAACCCGATTGAACATCTCTGGAGATACCTGAAAATGACTGTGCAGCGTCGCTCCCCATCCAACCTGACAGAGCTTGAGAGGATCTGCAGAAAGGGAGAAACTCTCCAAATAGAGGTGTGCCAAACTTGTAGCGTCATACCCAAGAAGACTTGAGGCTGTAATCGCTGCCAAAGGTTCTTCAACAAAGTACTAAGTGAAGGATCTGAATACTTATGTAAATGTATTATTTCAGTTTTTATTATGGGTTATTGTGTGTAGATTGATGAGGGGAAAAAACAATGTAATCAATTTTAAAATAAGGCTGTAATGTATGTAACAAAATGTGAAAAAAGTCAAGGGGTATGAATACTTTCCAAATGCACTGTAATATCAGTCATATATCAAATTCCCAGTTAAAGCTACAAAACCAACTTTGTGGGAAGTTTTCAAAATAGGTTATATTTGACTCAACGTTCAATGACGTACATACACCATGGCATTGTTGGCAGAATAGATGGGTGCAGTTCAATGCATGATTAAGATAATTCACCAATACATTTCTTGGTAGTCCAAAACATATTGCTTTCAGGTTGTAAATCACAGTTGGCCTGGTACATTGTTTGCTGCCTCCATTCAGGATGCACTGTTTCAGTTTCAATGACTCAATATTCTGGACAAAAACAGATGAATGTAACTACGACTGGGAATGTCAATGCAATCAAACTAGCAAGGGCAATGATCACACGTCAGTCATAATGTGGCTAATAGGCTAGAGTATCCATTTATGTAGCAAGGTAGGTAAAAACCAGGAGCCTAACGTTAGCTAGATAGCTAGATAGCTGCTAAGAGGATGTCATGTCATGCTATTTATTGGAGGAGTGGGTAAGTGACTGACTCTTCCCCCTCATATCGTTTTTCAGAGGCTATACACAGCTAGAAATGCAGGTGTCATTTGTTTAGCTAGCAAGAACTTGAACGACTGTTATCCAATTAGCATGTCTCTTGCGTTTGGAAATTCACTCTGGCTATCTACTCCGATTTCAGAGCACTCTCATCTGAGTGTGCCAGAGCACAGAACTGATGAATTTATGAACGTGCAACACCCGCTGAATATGACCGGTGTCAGTAAACGTAGACAAATGTAATATTTAGTCAAGAAGGCTCTAGATACCATGTAAACAGCCCAACCAGCTCTGCTACAGTGAGTAAACAGGTCAGAGTTGTTCTTTCATTTGTTTCTGGAAATAGCTAGCGAGCAAGCTAGCCAACTTTACACAGTTAGCTTGGGTGCTTACTTGGGACAAGCATGCAAGCTGCAGAAGGACAACAAGGCTACAATTCCCCATCGTTTATCAGTGCAATTTTGACAGCCAACTAGCTGAAAAAGTTTGAGAGGGTTTATGTAATGTTCCTTTGTTAGATTTCAGCTCATCTTGCTCTGGCTAGCACTAGTTGTTGATCTTGTTGTTGTTGATGTTTATAACTGAGGGAGAGAGAGAATATATTTTCATGCTTGTTTGATCAATAGGAATGTAAAGTTCCCAAATGTAATTGGACTCCCGTGGTGTTTACATATTTGCAGAAATTCATTCAGGTTTATTTTGTGGCTTTTGGCAAATGTGCTCAAATGATCTAAAGTCACGCTGTTGCAATTGCCTGATTACACACCTTCCAGTTCAAAGTGAATGAGTGCAGGTATGGGTGGCAAATGTCTTGTTCATATAAAGGCCTACTGTAGCTCTGATTGGCTATAGCGCACCGGTCTGAGTAGGTCTGTGTTTTTATACGGTTATATTTACTGCAGTGTCTATTAATAGGCCAAACAGCACAGCCACTTTCCCACTTCATATTGCTATAGATTTTTTTTTTTTTACAAATGCCTTAGTATACATAATTTCTAAACAATCCAAGAATTTATGAAAATGTGAAAATGACCATATCTAAGCGGTCGCTTCTTTTGAAGTCCTGGTCTCTGTTTTGACCCAGACTCGATTTGCTCTGGTCTTAGTTTTTGAATCAGTCTCGCTTTGGGTGGTCTCGAACACAACACTGGGTTGCTATACATTACTTTTACCCATTGAATAAGAGACTCACTGAAATTTAAAAAATCCAGGCATTAATTTATCAAATCCAGTTTGATTGTTTTTGTTAACGGTCATATATGATATTGTACTGCTAAAAACCGAACAGGACCACTATCACCTACCTGTGTATCTTCAGTTTGTGAAGGAGGGTGATGACAGCATATGAGAGAATGAGCATGATCGACAAACCCAGACACGTGATCGACAGTCGAGTAAAATCAGGAAGCCGGCTCATTTCTGAAGGCAAGAAGGAAATAAAAATATGCTTTTACTTGTTGCTTAATGGCAATTCTACTGCATAGCATGAATGTTACTGGCCTTGTACACAGTCAGGTCTTACAACTGACGTACAACACATTTGGCAGATCGATTGATACAACAGAGAGTATTATTCATGGAACCCAAAAGGGTTATACCTGGAACCAAAAAGGGTTATACCTGGAACCGAAAAGGGTTCTCCTATGGGGACAACCGAAGATCCATTTTGGAACCCTTTTTTCCTGAGAGTGTATATCACAACTGTGTCAAATGTATTGAACATCAGTTGTGTGTACAGAGCCTTTATGTTTTGAATAAAATGTGCATATATATTATTTAATAACTACAGATGTGTAGTACATTTTCATGCCGTCCTGTAACTCACCATGGTTTTTTTCATCTGTTGTCCCATCAGTTCCAGTGGTTCCATTGTCACCATGTTCATTTTGGTTGTGAGAATGTGAACCTGTGTGTCCAATAGGTTGATAAAACGTCATCCTAACCATACATAAAGATGTTTTGTACACAATAATATGTAACAACAATATCGACAGACTGTAGAAATCAGCGGAATACATCACACAAAAGAGCACACATCTCTGCAAAAAAACACAGTTAGATTCTGTGAAAGAATGAAGGCTAATGGCTACCTGACAGGCTCAATTTTCTGTTGAACTTGTCATCTTCTCGAATCCGCAGGACATAAAACAATATAAAGTGCCTTGCAAAAGTATTCAGACCCCTTGGATTTCTTTACATTTTTATTGTGTTACAAAGTGGAAATAAAATGGATTGAATCGTAATTTGTTTGTAAAGATACATAAAAATACAAAACAAAAATAAAGACTTTGCATAATATGAATGTAAAACCTTTGACTTCTTACCCCAGCACGTTGAAAGGACAAACAGAACCATGAAAAAAACATTGGCCATCCTCTCAAAACTTCTCTCCTACTTGATACTTAAATACAGTAGTACAAAACAATATGCAAGCAGCACCTTATTGTTTCTTGGCTAGTACTATCTTTACTGTCTTGATACATCAAGTCCAAAGAAGTAGCAAAAATGTATCTCTCACTTTTCAACCAACACGTCATAAATGCTAATGATTGTATTAGGATATCCTGTTCCCCCCCCACACACACAAACAGTCTCATCGCTCTCATCTTGGTCTTTATTGTAGCAGAAAATGTGTTCTCAATGAACTATCTGGTTAAATAAAAGGCACAATAAAAAATGAACACACACACACATTATAAATGGCCATGACTTTCACCACTTGCACTTATTCGAGTGTCTGCTAGTGTCAAATACTGTGATAATGTAATAAATATTTGATTATTACTGTAGGCCAAATACACTC
Source organism: Oncorhynchus clarkii lewisi (assembly GCF_045791955.1). NCBI lineage: Eukaryota > Metazoa > Chordata > Actinopteri > Salmoniformes > Salmonidae > Oncorhynchus > Oncorhynchus clarkii. The sequence goes on from NC_092153.1 coordinate 24,116,613, forward strand.
CACAAAGAGCTCATATTGAGAAGCATGATTCTGTAAATGTGAAAAGATAAACAATTTGAAAAGACATCATGTTTCATCACACTGTGACCAATAGGGAGCAGAAGAAAACTAAACTCTTGATCAGCTCAGATTGTTGTAGTAGTGTGTAGTCATAGCAAGCAACACGATGGCTGGGCATAGAGTGCTTCAAACTCTGAGGTAGTACAGTAGCTTATGTTTTATTGGAATTCCTGTGTGTGTGTGTATACACCCATGCAGACTCAGACATAGGTGTATTGGAGTCAGCAGCTGTAACCGCTGGACCACACAGGCACTGAGGCCACTAGTCATTGATTCTGCATATTGATTGCCTTGAACATGTCAAATAATTGATCTAAAACAATTAATCTAACATAAAAATACATTTACCCCCACAAATATGTCCAGGTATTATAATCCACATGCGAGATGCGCTGTAGACTGCATGTAGCCTACATAGACTACTTGAACTGGCACCCAGTGAACCTGCAGTCTAAGGCACAATGTAGGTACGGTACTGCATTGTATAAATACCGCTTCTAGCTGCCCTCTGGCAGTCATTCTAAATATTTCTTCAGCTATTCCAACCCTTATGCTGCAGGATTATTTTTATTAAACAGGCCAAATTAAGATCTGACATCTGTATGATAAAATTCTACCTGTTTGCGTGTCTGTTTCACACACATTTTTTTTTAAGAAAAACCCATAGTCTATACAACATGTCAATTTATATTTGCACATTGTAAAAAAAAAAAGAGAAGAAAAGTCAAACAGCCTAATGACCTTGTCAAATAACTGGCATGCGCCCCCGTTACCATTGGTGCCAGGTGGCGTACACCAGTAAGGTGGTAAACTCTGAATCTTCGGGTTGCAGTAACTGTGCGTTCGAGGAAAAAACGATTCACTTCTGGTCGCATATGTGACGAAATGGATGATTCTTATAATAAGGCATATAAAAGGTTGTACATTTAAGTGTACACGTCTGCATACTGTGTCTAATAGCAGATTAAAACTGAAGATTTGACTCCATGTGACCAAGCAGTCTATAACATAGAGTGCACATATCCATTTGGTGTGTGAGGTGTGTGTGAGGTGAGGTATGTATGTTTATATGATTACATGATGAGCCCTGTATCTTTATATGACCATGTAATATAATAATAATAATATATGCTATTTAGCAGATGTTTTTATCTACAGCTTTTATCCTGTGACTTACAGTCAGGCGTGCGTTCTTCCTCTACAATTATCCAAAGGGTGTTTTTACATGGCACAGTCTGTGGGTGGTGAACGTAGGTGTTGCCATAAGATGGACCTTATACAGGATTCCATGAACAGGCTATAGCAAACAAATTTAGACACTATAGTGTTGGTAAAGTACAAGTGTGGACGCTTTTGAGACGCACCCAGATAGAGAGCTTCTAGGTCAAAGGTCATGTCCTGCTCCCTGTGCTGGTAATTTGTCAGGCATGCATGCAGATAAGAGTTGACTTTCTCTTTGTAGCTTCTGTGCCATCTGCCTACTCTCTTCTACCGCATACCAGAGACCTGAGAACAACAGAGACTACATATGCTATATGTTAAACAAACATTTTTTGCGTCATCATCAAACAGGGGATATAGCACATGCATAGCAGGCTTTGCAGAACAAACATAATTTGGCCTTTTCGCTTTAACAACATTTAATCACTTCTAAGTAAATAGATCAGTTAGCTACCTTGGGCTGGTGTTCTACCACATCCTGTTGAGACAAAGTCCTACAGCACAAGCAAAGAGGATCAGCACTGTCACATAGACACACAATTAACCCTTTAAGTCAAAGAGCCTAATGGCCTTGTAAAATAACTGGCATGTTATTGTCACAATATTCAATAACACTTGCAGGTAAATAGTTTCAGATTGATATGCAGTCTTAAAGGCAGAGATCACTTTTTACATTTAAGTCATTTGGCAGACACTCCTATAAAGCACAATTTTCAGTAGTGAGTGCATAACATTTTTGAGCCACACAGGACTACATTGTGTTTAAGGTCTTAGTCCTGATCTTAATCTTAATCTAGTGTCCTCCAAATCACTTTTCATCCATTAGCTGGATTAAACGATCAACATCCAGAATAACCTGGCTAGAATTTTTGGAGAATGAAGTAATTCTAGCAGAAACTGGATTGTTTAAAAAAAAGTAATTTCATTTTTGGGGTATTTATTGAATATTAAAACATACAACCTACCTGCAGTGAAGCCGCTCAACATTTACATTACATTCAGTCATCTAGCAGACTCCCATGCAGAGCGGCCCACAGGATAATCTAGGGTCAAGCGCCCCGCCCAAGGGCACATCGACAGATCTCCCACCAAGTCAAATCGAGGACCCGAACAAAATACTTTTCGGCCACCGGCCCAAGCTCCCAACTGCCAGGCTACCAACCATCCAAGAACTTCTGACCCACTGGGAATGTGATGAAAGAAATAAAAGCTGAAATAAATCATTCTCTCTAATATTATTCTGACATTTCACTTTCTTAAAAGAAAGTGGTGATCCTAACTGACCTAAAACAGGGATTTTTTTTTACTAGGATTAAATGTCAGGAATAGTGAAAAACTGAGTTTAAATGTATTCGGCTAAGGTGTATGTAAACCTCCGATTTCAACTGTATATACCAGCATTCCCCATAGCGGGGGGCTTTATCATCGGACCCAGCTTTGCCAGGTGACTATAAAAATCCACCACTTGTTGTATATAGGAGAGGTCGCAATTTACGCGATCAATTGGTCCATGCCAACTGCCAGCCACAAAAGAAAATCAGCCAGGCTCTTTTACGCCCTCTTCTGAATGGTAGCTATAAATGCAGAGGTTGCGCACAGTGCAACAATATGGTGAAGTGTGAATATTATACTGTCGCAGTACATTTTAAGATATCTGACAGAGGAGGTGATATAAACTCAGCAAAAAAATAAACGGCCTCTCACTGTCAACTGCGTTTATTTTCAGCAATCTTAACATGTGTAAATATTTGTGTGGACATAACAAGATTCAATAACTGAGACATAAACTGAACAAGTTCCACAGACATGTGACTAACAGAATAATGTGTCCCTGAACAAAGGGGGGGTCATCAGTATGTGGTGTGGCCACCAGCTGCATTAAACACTGTAGTGCATCTCCTCCTCATGGACTGCACCAGATTTGCCAGTTCTTGCTGTGAGATGTTACCCCACTCTTCCACCAAGGCACCTGAAAGTTCCCGGACATTTCGTGGGGGGAATGGCCCTAGCCCTCACCCTCCGATCCAACAGGTCCCAGACGTGCTCAATGGGATTGAGATCCGGGCTCTTCGCTGGCCATGGCAGAACACTGACATTCCTCTTGCAGGAAATCACGCACAGAACGAGCAGTATGGCTGGTGGCATTGTCATGCTGGAGGGTCATGTCAGGGTGAGCCTGCAGGAAGGGTACCACATGGGAGGAGGATGTCTTCCCTGTAACGCACAGCGTTGAGATTGCCTGCAATGACAACAAGCTCAGTCCGCTCCAGAGTACAGGCCTTGGTGTAACACTCATTCCTTCGACGATAAACGTGAATCTGACCATCACCCCTGGTGAGACAAAACCGTGACTCGTCAGGGAAGAGCACTTTTTGCCAGTCCTGTCTGGTTCAGCGATGGTGGGTTTGTGCCCATAGGCGACGTTATTGCCGGTGATGTCTGGTGACATTACAACAGGCCTACAAGCCCTCAGTCCAGCCTCTCTCAGGGGGACTCTGCCCTCGATTGCGGACCTCTGCCTGCCTTTGACCTGTCTTTTGCCTGCCCCTTGTTTGGGTCAATAAATAATCTGTGACTCTAGCTGTCTGCATCTGGGTCTTATCCTGAGTTCTGATTTGTGGACCATTTCAGATTGTAAATGATGTGTACGTCGAGAACCTTGAAGCTTTCCACCTTCTTCACTGTGGTCCCGTCGATGTGGATAGGGACGTGCTCCCTCTGCTATTTCGTGAACTCCACGATCAGCTCCTTTGTTTTGTTGACGTTGAGTGAGCGGTTATTTTCCTGGCACCACTCTGCAAGGGCCCTCACCTCCTCCCCGTAGGCTGTCACGTCATTGTTGGAAATCAGGCCTACTACTGTTGTGTCATCTGCAAACTTGATGATTGAGTTGGAGGCGTGCGTGGCCACACAGTCATGGGTGAACAGGGAGTACAGGAAGGGGCTGAGCACGCACCCTTGTGGGGCCCCTGTGTTGAGGATCAGCGAAGAGGAGTTGTTGTTTCCTACCTTCAACACCTAGGGGCGGCCCGTCAGGAAGTCCAGGACCCAGTTGCACAGGGTGGGGTTCAGACCCAGGGACCCAAGCTTTATGATGAGTTTGGAGGGAACTATGGTGTTGAATGCTGAGCTATAGTCAATGAACAGCATTCTCACATAGGTATTACTCTTGTCCAAATGAGATAGGGCAGCGTGCAGTGCGATGGCGATTGCGTCGTCTGCGGATCTATGTAAATGGCTTACTGTTACTGTAATTGAATGATGCCAATGTGTTTTCATTAATTGAAAACCCTTAATCTATTTTATGAGAATTTGTAAGATTCTTGTTTGCATAAAATAGACGGAGACCAGTCTTTTCAATAATAGGTAACAGAATTTATTCTCGGAGCGTGCTCCCACTTCACCACGAGCAACAGTTTATATACAAATCATGACGTCATTTCATTGCTTTAACAGAATCCCCTCCTCTCGACCGGGACAAAGTGAGGTGAAAAGTTCATTCTAACTTACTAACACACTCCCAGGTAACTTTTGACCCCTCAACATTATCGATCAACACTGAGCTGACAGTTCTAATTAACAGAAAACCTAAGAATGCACTCACTGTCTTATCTAAAAACCCCAGAGCTCATTTCTGTAGGTTCAACCATAGGTTAACAACCTTATGTGTTTACACAGTCCACAACCCATTCGTTTCTTCCTAGTTGGAATGGTGTTCATTAACTTTAATTACTCCTTGTCCGTGTCTCACAGTCCCTTCTTACGAACTCATATTGTTAATCAGATATAATAAAACAGAGTATAAGTTTTACTTAGTTACAGTTCAATTTAAAATGATTTGTTCAGTCATTTAATCATAATTTTCCCAACACTTACTCGTGTCGGCCACGCAGAAGGAGAGCCCACAGTCCTTGGTAGCGGGCCGCTTCGGTGGCACTGTGTTATCCTCAAAGCGGGCAATGAAGTTGTTTAGCTTGTCCGGAAGCAAGACGTCAGTGTCCGCAATGTGGCTGGTTTTCCCTTTGTAGTCCCTGATTGTCTATAGACCCTGCCACATACGTCTCGTGTTTGAGCCGTTGAATTGTGACTCCACTTTGTCTCTGTACTGACGTTCTGCCTGTCTGATTGCCTTAGAGGGAATACCTACACTGTTTGTATTCTGCCATATTCCCAGTCACCTTGGTGTGTGTGTGTGTGTGTGTGTGTGTGTGTGTGTGTGTGTGTGTGTGTGTGTGTGTGTGTGTGTGTGTGTGTGTGTGTGTGTGTGTGTGTGTGTGTGTGTGTGTGTGTGTGTGTGTGTGTGTGTGTGTGTGTGTGCGCGCGCGTGTGCGCTGGGTGATTATGTGTGTATGTATCCGTGAGTGCTGGGAGATTGTGTGTGTATATGGGTCCATGAGTGCTGGGTGATTGTATGTGTGAGAGAGACATGTTTGTATATGAAAAGACAAGGAGGCAGCACCTCTTGACCACACCTGACATTTTCTGTGCAAAGGGTCAAACTTAGCAAAAGGTTTATGTATTTTTCTTAGACGAAGTATACTTATTTTTATCGTAAAAACAGAGTAAAATAATTACTTTGATACCGCTAGGACATTTAACCCTATGTTGAGGTTTGAAGTCACACGGCCCTCGTCGGTCTCTTGATTATTGGAAATGTACACAGCTTAATAAGAAACTAATATTCCTCTAATATTTCCTAACGATATTCCCAATATTACCTAAGATCTCAGATATTACCTACTGACATTCAGATGAGCAGGGCAGCAAGGCAGACTACTTTCAGCATGGCTAAATATTTAACTGGATACATTACCAATCTCATGAAATCGTTTTGGATTTCATTTTTAAATCCAAATGAACAGCACCCCATCTGTAGCAACCCTCAGAAGTGAATGTCTGCCACGTTCATATAATATCCCCAACCATATCAACACTCAGAAACGTTAGCTTTACCTCCTCTGACTGGTAATTGTTCTAACACTTCTCGTTATTTGTTGCAATGTGTCAGTGGTGGGAAAAGTACCCAATTGCCTTCATAGAAAATGACACAAGTAAAAGTGGAAGTTACGCAGTAAAATGCTTCTTAAGTAAAAGTATTTTAAAAAATGGTTTTAAATATACTTAAGTATCAAAAGTAAATGTATACGTCATTTCAAATTCCTTATACTAAGCAATCCAGACGGCACAAATAAAATATATGGCGACCCATCGTTCAGGGCAGGTGGGGCAGAGTGCCATCTGTTTTGAACTCCCCCCCGGAATTTTTTTTAATTGAAAAGGAAATATTTTTCTTTGTTTTTTTTGTTGCCTTTTTAATACGTGTCACATATCAGTTTGCAAACAATGTAAAAACTAATAATAATATGAATTTAGTTAATAATGCTGCTTACAAACGTTTTTGCTTTCTTGAGTAAGGCAGCTCCAAAACACAGGTGTTTCAGCCTAGCTCAGTGCTTTCTGTGATGGTGGGACATCCAGCAAAAAAAAACGTAGTGTAGGGATTGATTCAGTGTTCTGTCACTCACGGAGAGACTACGCAATTGCAAAATCTATGAGTAGAGCTTGAGAATTCAAGCCCCTTGGGTAGAGTTAGAGTTACATTAGAAGTGGCCATCCAAAAAGGATCAAGGTCATTGGCCACTGATAAAATGATGTCAAATCACGTTATATCTACCATAGCTTTGATTGAACTGATCATACTTTCAAAATCCTAGCTAGCAAGCTAGCAGTCATCATCATGAATCAAGTCGACAATCTACTGGCAAATCCTTTTCAATCCATGTCATATGAAGAGAAATAATGAAGAGAAATTATAGATAAAACTTATCGGTGCTCATCGGCCATTGGACAAAGACAGTTGGACAAAAAGTTGGAAATCGCAAATTCAACAATAGGTGGTTTGGAAGGAATCATTGCAAATCAATCACTAGCCCGCTATTCAGTGGAGTGGGTGTGTGGTCTCTTTTCCAAGCTTAAAAGGAAAAACATTCAACATTGGCCATGCTGTCAATCCAGCATGACTTCTGCTCAAAACAACTGGAAACTCAGAACTGGGAAATCTCAGACTTCAGTGAGTTCAAGACAACTGGGAACTCTGAAAAAAATGAGGTCCGACTGGGAAAATATGTTTTGAACGGTCGTACAACTCAGAATTGCAAGTCGAGAACTCGGGCCTCTTTCTAGAGCTCCGACCCGAAGATCACTGACGTCATCATGATTCAACATAGTTTTTTTTAGAGTTCCTGGTTGTCTTGAAAGCACCATAAATCCAGAGAATGCCAGACTTTGATGACAACGTTTGATGACAAGATTTGCCCAAGAAGGACCTCTGCGCCACCTTCCTGTTCAAGTGAGCACAGCACAACAAGGTGAGTCCAAAAATGTATTGTATGCTGCTCATAAATTATGTAAAATGCCAGGGAGATATGTACAGTTGGGCAAAAAAGTTTTCAGTCAGCCACCAATTGTGCAAGTTCTCCCACTTAAAAAGATGAGAGAGGCCTGTAATTTTCATCATAGGTACACTTCAACTATGACAGACAAAATGAGAAAATCATTTTGTAGGATTTCTTATGAATTTATTTGCAAATTATGGTGGAAAATAAGTATTTGGTCACCTACAAACAAGCAAGATTTCTGGCTCTCACTGACCTGTAACTTCTTCTTTAAGGGGCTCCTCTGTCCTCCACTCGTTACCTGCATTAATGGCACCTGTTTGAACTTGTTATCAGTATAATAGACACCTGTCCATAACCTCAAACAGTCACACTCTAAACTCCACTATGGCCAAGACCAAAGAGCTGTCAAAGGACACCAGAAATAAAATTGTAGACCTGCACCAGGCTGGGAAGACTGAATCTGCAATAGGTAAGCAGCTTGGTTTGAAGAAATCAACTGTGGGAGCAATTATTAGGAAATGGAAGACATACAAGACCACTGAAAATCTCCTTCGATCTGGGACTCTACGCAAGATCTCACCCCGTGGGGTCAAAATGATCACAAGAACGGTGAGCAAAAATCCCAGAACCACATGGGGGGGACCTAGTGAATGACCTGCAGAGAGCTGGGACCAAAGTAACAAAGCCTACCATCAGTAACACACATTACGCCGCCAGGGACTCAAATCATGTGCCAGTGCCAGACGTGTCCCCCTGCTTAAGCCAGTACATGTCTAGGCCCGTCTGAAGTTTGCTAGAGAGCATTTGGATGATCCAGAAGAAGATTGGGAGAATGTCATATGGTCAGATGAAACCAAAATAGAACTTGTTGGTAAAAACTCAACTCGTCGTGTTTGGAGGACAAAGAATGCTGAGTTGCATCCAAAGAACACCATACCTACTGTGAAGCATGGGGGTGGAAACATCATGCTTTAGGGCTGTTTTTCTGCAAAGGGACCAGGATGACTGATCCGTGTAAAGGAAAGAATGAATGGGGCCATGTATTGTGAGATTTTGAGTGAAAACCTCCTTCCATCAGCAAGGGCATTGAAGATGAAACGTGGCTGGGTCTTTCAGCATGACAATGATCCCAAACACACCGCCCGGGCAACGAAGGAGTGGCTTTGTAAGAAGCATTTCAAGGTCCTGGAGTGGCCTAGCCAGTCTCCAGATCTCAACCCCATAGAAATCTTTGGAGGGAGTTGAAAGTCTGTGTTGTCCAGCAACAGCCCCAAAACATCACTGCTCTAGAGGAGATCTGCATGGAGGAATGGGCCAAAATGCCAGCAACAGTGTGTGAAAACTTTGTGAAGACTTACAGAAATTGTTTTACCTCTGTCATTGCCAACAAAGGGTATATAACAAAGTATTGAGCTAAACTTTTGTTATTGACCAAATACTTATTTTCCACCATAATTTGCAAATAAATTCATTAAAAATCCTACAATGTGATTTTCTGGATTTTTTTTCCTCATTTTGTCTGTCATAGTTGAAGTGTACCTATGTTGAAAATTACAGGCCTCTCTCATCTTTTTAAGTGGGAGAACTTGCATAATTGGTGGCTGACTAAATACTTTTTTGCCCCACTGTATACTGAAGCTAAGAAAGTAATACGAAGTGTATGTTGTGTAGTAAGCTGTTAGTAGCCCATGTGCATCACCGTAATAATTAGGTCAATTTTCCCCTCATAATTTAGCCTACTGTTCTGACTTGGTGGTGCACATGCAGTGGTGGAAAACGTACTCAATTGTCATACTTGAGTAAAAGTAAAGAAACCTTAATAGAAAATGAGGTGAAAGTGAAAGTCACCCAGTCAAATACTACTTGAGTAAAAGTCTAAAAGTATTTGGTTTTAAAAATATTCCATAAGTAAATGGAATTGCTAAAGTGTACTTACGTATCAAAATTAAAAGTAAAAGTATAAACCATTTCAAATTCCTTATAGTAAGCAAACCAGACAGCACAATTGTATTATTTTTTATTGATGGTTAGCCAGGAGCACACTCCAACACTCAGACATCATTTACAAACAAAACATTTGTGTTTTGTGAGTGTGCAGATCAGAGGCAGTAGGGATCACCGGGATGTTCTCTTGATAAGTGTTTGAATTGAACAATTTTCCTGTCAATATGTAACTGGCACTTTTGTGTGTCAGGGAAAATGTACGGAGAAAAAAGTACATACTTTTTTTTTAGGAATGTAGTGAAGTAAAAGTAGTCAAAAATATAAATAGTAAAGTACAGATACCCCCCCAAAATACTTAAGTAGTACTTTAAAGTATTTATACTTAAGTACTTTACACCACTGTGCACATGTAGCCTATAGCCTGTTTTAGAGAAATGTAATCATTGAAGAGCTTTCATTGTCTGCTTATATGCCCCTTTTATTTATCCTACGGTTCTGACTTGGTGTACAGGGAGAATACTGTAACAACGGCCCATGTTCTGAATTCTGTCGCTGTACATTTCAAAAGTGCTGAACAAATAGTTATATTGACTACGTCCTAGCTCGCTCATTAATGTCTTAATCGACATTACGGATTGCCTCTTATCCCCTCGTCGTCTCCTTATGCCATAGTTTGTACATCTCAAATGTCAGTAGAAACCACATTTGTTTAAGCAAGTCAGCCATATCAGCTATATATTTTTTAAAGGCAGTAAATGAGGCTGAATTAACTGTTTCGGTGCCAGACAAGGCTCCGCTGATAGCCAAGTGTAGCAGTGGTAAGGTGTTGGGATTCTGCTGTTGGGACAGCTTTATGTAGGCCCTAACAGTGTTTGGGCACTTTTTGTCACTGTTATAGTGCAATGAATGTATTGTTTATTGTTGTGGAGTGGCTTTGCTGGCGTGCATAAAAAATGGAATAGAGTTTACCCCACCAAGATTTAGATGCTAAAATCGGCACTGATTACCAGAGAGCCAGGGGCATACTCCAACACTCAGACATCATTCAGAAACAAAGCATTTGTTTACCCGCCAGATCAGAGGCAATAGAGATGACCAGAGACGTTCTTAATAAGTGTGTGAATTGGACCATTTTCCTGTCCTGCTAAACATTCAAAATGTCACGAGTACTTTTGGGTGTCAGGGAAAATTCATGGAATAATGTTGCTGGTTCAACGTCCCTACATTTCTTCAACTGGTAAAGGTGGAACTTCAGATGAGTCTTGTGACAAACATGTACGTGTTCGTGAGAGTCACCTTGCCATAACTGCAGGCCACAGGGTTTTGGAATCTCTTGCCCTTTTGATTATGGAGTGTGGTGCCGTCTGAAGATTATGGAATATTTTGCCGTTGTAATTATGTTGTTTATGGCACAGTCTGTGAGTGGTTTACATAAATTTGTTGCCATAAGGTGGACCTTAGACAACATTCCAATAACAGGCTTATAGTGAACCAGTTTAGAAACGACTGTATATAAAGTGATCAGGAAAGTACACGTGAATTTTACCATGCACATTTACGAATTAATACTTAAATTTGCATTTTTAAAACATTTATTCTCAAATCAGAGCAAATATATTTTACTAATTAGCATTTTACTCATTCCTCTGTCTTTAAAGATTGAAGAGACTAAATACCTATTTGCTCTTTAATCATGTATTACAAATGTATCATTCACTTAATTAGGTTTAAAGAGAATGATTAATCAGTAATTGTTGTGAATTACTTGCTCAAACCTAGAGTCAGACTGCAGTGTTTCCAGGTTAGAGATCATTCCCTGCTCCCTGTGCTGGTAATGGTCAGGCATGCACAAGTAGATGGAGTTGATCTTCTCTTTGCAGCTTCGGTGTCCTCTTTCTACTCTCCTCTCTGCCCACCAGAGACCTGAGAACATACAACAACAGAGTCTACATATCATCACACACTTTATGTTAAACAGACATGTTTTTTCGCGTCATCATCTAACGGGATATAGCACATGTATACAGATCATATTTTGATAACCCCGTTGTTGCAGGAAATGTCCGCAGGTTGACATAAAGTGCAGTCAACTTAACTCTAAGGGCAACAATTATCTGATTGGTTTAGGGCAGAACAAATCTGATTTGGTTTCTTAAAAAATCACAGAAATGTCCTACACAGCAGGAAATGTAAACATATTGTTTATCTGAGGTTGAAAAAGGCCTCTAAAGTTTATTCCTACTTTAAAATGGCAGACTTGATTAGCACTACCTAAAAATGTAACCAACAAAATGTCCATTAATTATAATCCACACAGTAATTCATATTTCCTGTTGCTGCAGGAATATTTTCCTGCTATGAGAAACTGGTTAAATTAAGATCCCACACCTGTAGTAGCCTTTGCAGAATAAACATAATTTGGCAATTTAATTTTAACACCTATCAATCGTTAAGTAAATAGATCAGTTAGCTACCTCAGGCTGGTGTTTTACCACATCCTGTTGACACATAGTCCTACAAAACAAACAGAGAGCATCAGCGCTGTCTCACACACACACATACACAATAATTCAGCCCTGGCATTCTATCCACAGCTGCCCACATCACTGTGCGCGCCATCAACTCAAGTCATGAGGAATCATCTTAGAAAAGTTATTCATATGCTTTAATAGGAAGTATGATAAATAGACTATTGAGGTATTCAATAAATGAGTTGCTTCATCTAACACGTCAAAAAATCATGCATTTCGCATGATTCAAAATAATTTGATGTGTAACCTAATCTAGTGATCAGAGCCCCCAGAAAACGTGTGGCGAGACAACATTTATTTACCCCAGTACTTTTCAATCTAGTGTGGCGTCGCCACACCACTTTCAAAGCAGCAGCCCCGAACGTGTTTACCAGAGATATTCATTAGTTCATTTCATAGACAAGCATAGAAAAACTTTTTTCAATGGAAAATAAAGCAGGCGTTTCAGCCCGTTTGTGTCGGCTTTGTCTTAGTAAATGCAACCCTCCCCCGATTGCACACGGTAACCCCCACACTTGCAGCGACAGGTGGACTCACTTGTCAGTCACTTGTAACTCCTAGCTACAGCCTACAGAGCCTCATCAACCACTCCTCTCAACAACTCTGACTCTGCACTTGGTTTCTTTCCTCACTCATGCTACTCTCCGGTCTGTGGGAATCCTGGTGGAATCTGACTTTGTAGCTGTGTTATCTAGTGGTGACCCTCCTCTCCTCCCTGCCTGGTTGCCTTCCTCATACGAGAGTGAACACAAATGTCCATGGAAAACAAGGTATGTGTTAACAAAAGCAGTTAATAAAAGCAGTTTAGTCATTCTCTAAAAGTATCTAGAATGATTCAATCTATAGCTAGCTATAGTTAGCTTGTTGGTGATTATTGACAAATTAAGCAGAGCCAGAAAGGAAACCCGAGTGCCCCACCTCAGCCGACGCATCAGCTGAGATGGTACCAATTATAAGCTAGTATCAATCACTTCTACCTTATCTGACGGTTTAATTAAACTGACCGTGTCCCCTCACTCATTCTGCTGCTGCTTACTGCGCTAAAGTCTTCTAGGGTATGACGCTACAAGTTTGGCATACCTGTATTTGGGGAGTTTCTCCCATTCTTCTCTGAAGATCCTCTCCAGATCTGTCAGGCTGGATGGGGAGCGTCGCTGAACAGTTATTTTCAGGTCTCTCCAGAGATGTTCGATCGGGTTCAAGTCCAGGCCTTGACTGTGCCACTCAAGGACATTCAGAGACTTGTCTCAAAGCCACTCCAGCATTGGCTTGGTTGTGTGCTTAGGGTCATTGTCCTGTTGGAAGGTGAACCTTCGCCCCAGTCTGTAGTCCTGAGCGCTCTGGAGCAGGTTTTCATCAAGGATCTCTCTGTACTTTGATCCATTCATCTTTCTCTCGATCCTGACTAGTCTCCCTGTCCCTGTCGCTGAGAAACATCCCCACAGCATGATGCTGCCATCACCATGCTTCACCGTAGGGATGGTGCCAGATTTCCTCCAGATGTGACACTTGGCATTCAGGCCAAAGAGTTCAATCTTGGTTTCATCAGACCAGAGAAAAAAATCCATGTGACTTTTACTGAAGAGTGGCTTCCGTCTGGCCACTCTACCATAAAGGCCTGATTGGTGGAGTGCTGCAGAGAAGTTAGTCCTTCTGGAAGGTTCTCCACAGAGGAACTCTGGAGCTCTGTCAGTGTGCCCAATGGGTTCTTGGTCATCTCCCTGACCAAGGCCCTTCTCTACCGATTGTTCAGTTTGGCCGGGCGGCCAGCTCTAGAAAGTGTCTTGGTGGTTCCAACGTTCTTCCATTTAAGAATAATGGAGGCCACTGTGTTCTTGGGGACCTTCAATGCTTCAGACATTTTTTGGTACCCTTCTCCAGATCTGTTCTTCGACACAATCCTATCTCTTAGCTCTATGGACAATTATTTCGACCTCATGGCTTGGTCTTTGCTCCGGCATGTACTGTCAACTGTGGGACCTTACATAGACAGGTGTGTGCCTTTCCAAATGATGTCCAATAAATTGAATTTACCCGAGAGGTGAACTCCAATAAAGTTGTAGATACATCTCAAGGATGATCAATGGGAACAGGATGCACCTGAGCTCAATTTCAGTCATAGGGTCTGAATACCTATGTAAATAAGGTATTTTTTTTTTTTTAAACCTGTTTTCGCTTTATCATTATGGGGTATTGTGTGTAGATTGATGAGGATTTTTTGTTTATTTAATACATTTTAGAATACGGCTGTAACGTAACAAAATGTGGAAAAATTCAAGGGGTCTGACATACTTTCCGAATGCATTGTATATCGCCTTAATAAATTGTTAAAGATATTACAACACTGAACAAAAATATAAACACAACATGCAACAATTTCAAAGATTTTACTGAGTTACAGTTCATAATATGAAATCAGTCAATTGATATAAATTCATTAGGCCCTACGGATTTCACATGACTGGGAATACAGATATGCATCTGTTGGTCACAGATACCTTAAAGAAAAGTAGGGGCGTGGATCAGAAAAGCAGTCAGTATCTGGTGTGACCACCATTTGCTTCATGCAGCGCAACACATCTCCTTCGCATAGAGTTGATCAGGCTGTTGATTGTGGCCTGTGGAATGTTGTCCCACACCTCTTCAATGGCTGTGCGAAGTTGCTGGATATTGGCAGGAACTAGAACACGCTGTCGTACACGTCGATCCAGAGCATCCCAAACTTGCTCAATTTGGTGACATGTCTAGTGAGTGGAAGAACTGGGACATTTTCAGCTTCCAGGCATTGTGTACAACTATTTGCGACATGGGGCCATGCATTATCATGTTGAAACATGAGTTGATGGCAGTGGATGAATGGCACGGAAATGGGCCTCAGGATCTCGTTACTGTATATCTGTGCATTCAAATTGCCATTGATAAAATGCAATTGTGTTTGTTGTCCATAGCTTATTCCTGCTCATACCATAACCCCACTGCCACCATGGGACTCTCTGTTCACAATGTTGACATCAGCAAACTGCTCGTCCACATGACACCATCTGCCCTGTGCTCATCGAAGATGAGTCAGGTCACCTGCAGTCAGGTCAAGATCCTGGTGAGGACGACAACCACGCAGTTGAGCTTCCCTGAGACGGTTTCTGACAATTTGTGCAGACATTCTTTGGTTGTCCTAGTTTCATCAGCTGTTCAATTGGCTGGTCTCAGACGATCCCACAGGTGACAATGTCGGATGTCAAGGGCCTGGGCTGGCATGGTTACATGTGGTCTGCGGTTGTGAGGCTGGTTGGACGTACTGCCTATTCTCTAAAACGATGATAGTGATAGAGAAATTAACATTCAATTCTCTGCCAACACCTCTGGTGGGCATCCCAAAAACATTATACATCTGTGGCATTGTGTTGTGTGACAACTGCATATTTTAGAGTGATGATTTATTGTCCCCAGCACAAGGTGCACCTTTGTAATGATCATACTGTTTAATCAGCTTCTTGATATGCTATAACTGTCAAGTGGATGGATTATCTTGGCAAAGGAGAAATGCTCACTAACAGGGATGTAAGCAAATTTGTGCACAAAATTTGAGAGAAAGGCTTTTTGTGCATATGGTACATTTCAGGGAAATTTTATTTCAGCTCATGAAACATGGGACCAACACTTTACATGTTGCATTTATATTTTTGTTCAAGACCATGGCATTTTCTTTCTGGACCGTTTGTGGCACAAGTCCTTTTACTTTTAGATTTGTGTGTATTGTTGTGAATAGTTAGATACTACTGCACTGTTGGAGCTAGGAACACAAGCATTTCGCTACACCCGCAATTACATCTGCTATATATGTGTATGTGACCAATAAAATGAGATTTGAATTACATGGCGTAAAAGTAAAAAAGCTACAAATTCTTTCCACAAAACAGTCTACCCCGACAATATGAACCCATTTGTCCAACCATAATATACCTAACAAAAATAGAAACACAACATGTAAAGTGTTGGTCCCATGTTTCGTGAGCCAGTGTTGTGATTCTCACACTTTTCAAACCCCACAGTTGAAAAAAAAGCTTGTGAAGCTCTCTTAACCTATAGATCACATAATTGCAAACAAATCATCTGAACTAAATACTATTATAAATTACTAATTTTGAATTTCTGTGCACCACGCTGAGTTCACAAAAATTGTCTGAAAGGAAACAAGTGTGAAAACACCCTTAATGACAAAGGACAAAGAACATAGACCAATAGGAAAGAAGCAAAGCGTCTAAACATGGAAATGTAAACAATATTGCCTGGTACGTGATAACGACGGAGTGCAATATAAAGGGGAAGTTATCAGGGGGTGATGAATTCCAGGAGTACCTAATGAGGCTTAGGGGTGAGTAAGGATGTGTTGCCAGGACCGGTAGTTAGTAGACCGGCGACGTCGAGCACTGGAGAGAGGGAGCGGGAGTGGACGTGACAAGGGACACCAAAGACCTGAACTTGGTTTTAGATGTGTATGTCATTTGGACTGGAAGTTATTGAAAATGTGATATGTAAGTGAATTAATAACCGCAGCTGTATAGGATAAATATTTGAAGAAAATCAAATGAAAGGTGTACCTTTGATAAGAGAGGTCAAGGAACCCACCACACTTGTCTGTAGATCTGTAGCTCATATGCACAGAGAGCTATTTGACCCAATCACAGGAAATATATGTGTCAAATCAGTGAAATGAAAATTGGCAATTCTAATGGGTGTAGCCTATTATGGACGGGGGAAGTCAGAGACCTAACCTCAAGTGGTTTTAGATGTATATGTCATGTGGATAGGAAGCTATTGAACATCAGATATGTATGTGAATTAATATCTAAATCTGTAATAGGAAAAATATTTGTAAAGAATCAAAGGGGAGGAATTAAAAAAAGTGCACCTTTGATAAGAGAGTTGAAGGAATCCACAGCCCTTGTCTGTAGATCTGTATCTCATCTGGATTGAAAGGTATTCAAAATTAGGCCTATCAGAAGAAATATGCCTATACAATCAGGGAAGTGGTAAACTGGAATTGTGATGAATGTAGCATGGATGAGTGGGGTCAGTGACTTCACAGTATGTGGTTGTACATTTCCATTTCACCTGGATAGGGAGCTTTTGAAAAGTATCCTTGTGAATGGGTCAAATATAGTACCCTTAGTAGTGGGTCTCATATATAAACCCTTAGTAGTTAGAGGTAACTAATACAAATGTTGGGCCCGTCAGCGGCTGGAGGCCCTATGCAGTGTGTGTAATCTTCATGGGAATGCAAAACATAAACATGTTTGCGTACATGCAATCACATGTATTGCACTTCAACGATGGTCCCTAAACCACCTGAAAACAGCACAATGCCTCCTTTTCAGCTCTGTTAAAGATTCACTTTTCAGAAATTCCTCCGCCATTTCATGGTTAATAAAATTCAAATAGTTAGCCTAATTTCAGTTTGAAGGACATAACAAGGAACTATAGTGTAGAGAATCGTTGTACCATCTAAACCGCTGTGAAATATAACCAAAAATATTGTATTTCCAGTTGTTTGAAGCTGGTGTACAAAAACCGTAAGTAAAAGACGCAAAAAACGAAACATCTCTCTCATCATCCTAGGACCTTGAGGAGCAAATTCAGAAAATCTAAAGTATTTTTTTTTTTTACTGTGGTGGAAGTAAACCATCTGGCGCGAGCAACTCATTGAGGGAGGGAGACTAGAGCAGAGCCAGAAGTTCTGACTGAACGGATACACATTTGAGCCCCCCAGGACGGTGCATTTACTTTGCGCTATTATATTTTATGCTATGAAATCCTACGATTTCATTGGGGCAGTTCCCCCTCATAGCAAATAGCTGGCAAAACAATGGAAGCAACGTTTCCATGACCTATTCGCCCACGGAGCTGGCAGCCAGTAACCAGGTTTCCATCTAACCTTTTTATGCCAGTAAAGTACGTCAGATAAGAAATGTCATATAACAGTCCTGATGGAAACAGAAGATTTGTCAGTAAACTTTCCAAATGTCGGAGACACACAGAGACACTGAGGCTGCATTTACGAAGGTAGCCAAATTCACATATTTTTTACCACTAATTGGTATTTTGACCAATCCCATTAAACCTTTTCACATCAGATCTTTTTCAGAGCTGTTCTCGATTGGTCAAAATACCAATTAGTGAGGAAAAAAACTGAATTGGGCTGCTTGTGTAAATGCAGCCACGCACACACACACTGGTAGTAAATGGTAGGAATTCCAATAAAACATATGCTATTGTGCTACCTTAGAGTTTGAAAGCATACTATGCTCTATGCCCAGCCATCATGTTGCTTGCTATGACTACACGACTACAACAAGCTAAGCTTGTCAAGAGTTTAGTTTTGTGCTGCTGTGATGAGACATATTGTCTTTTCACATGTATAGTAACATGCTTCTCAATACAAGCTTTTTGTGGAGTATATTTGGCCGACAGTAATAACCAAAAATGTGTTGCATTATCACAGTATTTGACAAGCAGACACTCGGAGTACCATCGAATCTGTGAAATGTAAGTGTTTAGGTCAGGTGAAATGTATTACACACCGATACAATTGATGTAAGTCATGGCCTTTTATACTTTCAAATTACAATACATTGTGTGTGTGTGTGTGTGTGTGTGTGTGTGTGCAACCCAAGTCTGTATGTGTGATGCAGAAAAGACAAGGAGGCGGCACCTCTTGACCACACCTGACCTTTAATTGGCCTTGTTCACAGTTTCAAAAGATGATACTTGCACACAACTATGAGCAAATAGGACTACAAGTTAGTAAAACGTTTATTTTTTTTCTAAGACTAAGAATACTTATTTTTATTGTAAAAACGGAATAAAATAATGACTTTGATACCGCTAGGACACTGAACCCTATGTTGAGGTTTGAAGTCACACGGCCCTCGTCTGTCTCTTGATTATTGGAAATGAACACAGCTTGATAATAAACTAATATTTCCTACTGATATTCCCGATATTCCCTAATATCTCAGATATTCCCTACTGATAAAGGAATTTATATGTTTAAAGTAATGATTAAAGTATTCCACCCTGTAATCATATAATTGTATGACATTTGTTAGTCATAATTTAATCATGTGCGTGACTAGACCATTGTGTTACTATTTCGCAATATGAGCTGGTAGGGCCTTACAACCTCTGGAGAATTGGTCAAAGCTATAAAATAGTTCAGTTAGAACATTGGGATAAAAAAATCTCATTACACCTACTGACATTCAGATGAGCAGGGCAGCAAGGCCGATGACTTTCAGCATGGCTCAATGTTTAACTGGATACCTTGCCAATGTCATGAATTAGTTTTGGATTTCATTTTTAAATGAGATTTAATCCAAATGAACAGCACCCCATCTGGAGCAGCCATCAGAAGGGAATGTCTGCCCTGTTCACATTACACACATATCTGAGCTTTGGGCTAAGTTGATAACCGTGCAGCTTGTAGCGTCTTGTCTAGGACAGGGGGTTGAGGGGCCTTTGCACTATTTCCTGAAATGGTTTGCGTTTGTTGGTTGAACAAGGCTCAATACTCCCCCCTCCATGGAAGCATTACTTTCCCAAATATATCAGCACTCAGAAATGTTTGCTTTACCTCCTCTGGCTGGTGATTGTGCTAAACACCTCTCATTATTTGTTGCAATGTGTTCATGGCGATACTGATTGCTGAATCATTCGGCCTCTGGCGAAATGGTAGGACTTAGTCGGAATGAAAGCACCATTGAAATGTTTATCAGAGAAAAATCAGTGTTTCGAATCAGTCTTAAAAGGCACATTGTCTGGAGCGTGGTGATCTCTGGTGTGGGTCCTGTTCATTTGGGCACACAACGGAACACGTTTTAAAATGTTTTTGCCAAAGCAAATGAAAACAAACCAGTTACAGTACTTATTTTCTGTTTGTCTGTTTTTGTCCGTTAGGAGATAGGAGGGGGATTCTATTTCTCTAAACTGTATGTTTGAATAACCTAACATAGAATTGTGATTTAATTCAAATTAACGACAGTAGAGCAGTTCCCAGAGCAACAATGCCTTAACCACTACACCGTTTTTAAATAGCATTTTTTGTAAAATAATGAAAATAGAAATTAAATCGACAACACTAACACGCTCATAAAAACGTTACAGACATTCCATTTAGACACACAATTCCACCTTCAATTTCACAATATGATGTTTCAACGTCACAATATAGAAGGGCTCAGACAGACTGAAGACAAGTATCAGAAAGTATATCTTTAAGGCACTTACAGTAATAAATGTTTCCATAGTTCAAAAGCAAGGTTGATTTTAAGGCCCGTAAATTGTTTCACTTCAGCATTTAGGTTCTGCCACTGTCCAGTTAGCAGAATTAGTGTCAATGGGTTTCTGATATGTATAGTTTTCATTTGTGGCACAAATCAATCAACTGGATAACCAATACAATTTTAAATACCTCTTCATCATATATTTGTACATATGAACATCGGTAAAGCAAGATGGCGTATTGCCTGACAATATGACTCTTGGTTGATCTGTGTCGACACCTGACCGACATGATAGACGTTAGCGTGTTGACCACTGTGTAAATTAATTCATTTCGAGGCCCTCATTCTAGTTTTGAAATATACATTGTGAACTGAGCACTTTGGCTACACTGCTTATGGTTGTTACATTTCATGAGATGGAATCAAAAAGTTGTTTTCTTTCAAACTTTGTCAAGGAAGGCCTGTTTTGTGAATATGAGTTATTTATGTGTTTCTCTCTTGTTCAACAATACTTTGTGCTGAGGGGGCAAGATCTTTATCATCATAGCGGAAGAAAGTATTTGGCCCTCGGTAGCTTCCATGGTTCCCATAGTTATCAATGAAATACGTTTATCAAGGTTTTTCGATACATGTTGTGGATTAAAAACGTAAATGCCAAGATTGATGTCAATTTGCATTTAACCAGTAGTCCTTTCTTTTTTCTTTTTTTTATGTTGTTGGCAATTCTACGAGAATGTGATGTTTCTCCTCACAGATAAAAAAAAAAAAAATCTAATGGACATTACACAGCTTGCACACATACTGTAGGTCTATTAGGTGAAATAAATTAGTTGTATATGTTTGAGTAGATGAGGTGAAATGATTGTAATACATACACACACGCTCAAGTGTAACCCTGACAGTACTGCAAAAATAACTTGTTCAATAGAAATATAACATTTAACATCAAGCTAAATGGCTAGTCAAAAAATGTAAACATCGGAAGCGTTTGATCATTTTTGGTTAAAACTCTTGATAGAAAATATGTGAATTAAAAAACAGCACATTTGTGTTAAATAATAACCTCCTCTTGTACGATACAAATCATGCGCTGAAAATGACCTTTTTTCTTTCTGTTACCTTTTTAAATAGATTGATAAAAACAGTACAAAAAATGCTGTCTTATAAAATACAGGTTTATCTTTCTTTGAAAACTAAAGGCTCCTTGCACATTGCACAGCATTTTAAACTCTTTTTACCGAATAACAAGCTGATGTTAACTTCCCTCACAGCGAGAGTTAAGGCTCTGTGAGGCTTTGCTCCCATGCTGTTTCACATTGATTTCACTTTCATACTGTCAAATCATCTGACCTTGCCCTGCTGCTGGCTTTGCTTAAACTGCTGAGTGGTCTGGTTTCTGCTATCGTGTCGGTAGCCTCAATGTCGGGGTCCGCGTGGCCCTCGTCCTCGCCGCTTTCCGGTAGGACCCTCACCTCCGCCCCAGTGGTCTGGACGTAGGAAGGCAAAGACTCGTCGTACACTTTAGAGACGTTCTCACTTTCCACCTGGTAAGGTACGGGCAGCCTGCCTGCCTCCATGCCCACCTCTGTTAAGGGGAAGAAGTGTGATGCGGGCTTGTCGTCCTCCAGCTGCCGGTAGCCCTTGGCCTTCTGGATGGACGACACAGCCATGGAGTGCAGGCTCTTTTCCTCAGGGGGGCTCTGGTCTTCGCCGTCTTGACCGCCCTGGGTCTGGGGCGGCGGCTTGCGGAACACGAAGCGGATCTTCTTCAGGCCCAGGTGGCTGATCTCCACAAAGTTGAGGAAGAGCGAGACGCATGCCACGGCCAACATGAAGATGATGAAGACAGTCTTCTCGGTGGGGCGCGACACGAAGCAGTCCACGGTGTTGGGGCAGGGCCAGCGGCTGCACTGGTACAGCGGCAGGATGCGGAAGCCGTACAGGAAGTACTGGCCCACCACGAATCCCACCTCGAATAGCGTCTTGAAGATGATGTGGCAGATGTAGGTCCTCAGCAGGGTGCCCTCTAGCCTGAACTTCTTGCTGCCCTTGGTGCTGGTCTCCTTGGTGGTGCGCACACTGCCCTGGTCAGGCGCTAGCGGCAACCTCTCCTCACTCAGCTCCTGCTGGCGGTTCAACTCAGCCTCCTCGCGCTCCTTGCGCTTCTCCTCCATGTGGACATAGTGCACAGCGTGGCCCACGTACACCAGCGAGGGTGTAGACACAAAGATGATCTGGAGAACCCACAGACGGATGTGCGAGATGGGGAAAGCCTCGTCGTAGCACACGTTCTCGCAACCAGGCTGCTGGGTGTTGCACACGTAATCCGACTGCTCGTCGCCCCACACAAACTCAGCGGCTGTGCCCAGGATAAGGATCCGGAAGATGAAGAGCACTGTGAGCCACACCCTCCCAATCACCGTTGAGTGTTCATTTACTTCCTCTAATATGTTTCCCAAGAAGCTCCAGTCACCCATGATCAACAATCAGCGCTACATATTGAGGTTTGGAGAAGAGAAAAGCAAGTTATAAACCAATCTGACGACAAAGAATGCAAAGAATCCTTGTGTTGCATCCACAACTCTCCTTTGTCGACCCCCATATAACAACCAAAAATGTTCTTTATAGCTAGCTACAGCAATGATGAGCCACTCACTCACTCTTTGTCAAATCCAGAGAGCGCAAACACAAAATCTCTGCATGCCTCTTTGCCTCACCCCAAATGACTAAAACCAACAGTCCAAAAGCACATTTTAGCTACAAACACCATAGCAATAAACACCTTAACTCTCTAAACTCTATATAAATAATCAATCCCAGGATATATTATTCCAGAAACACGAATATAATATTGGTGAAAGTTAACAAATGGGCAACTTGCCACAGTGAGAGCTCCAGTGTAGTTGTGTTCCCCTTCTCTTGGCACCCAATGGTGTGAAGTGAACTTTTTTCCTCTCTCTTTCCCACCTAAGGCCCCTAGTCCTTGTCGCACCACTGAGCAGAAGTGAATGAATTGAGTCTGATGGTTGGTTTTTAGTTTGCTGCAATATTTAAGCTGGGAGCCAGACAGCCTTTATTCGCCGGGCGATGTGTGGTGACGCAGAAAACAATGGGATCACCCAACACAAACGGGAATGTATGGGACACCGCAGTTGGGAATGATACCAACTCATGTAGTGTACAATATACATGGTGTGTCCTATTGAATGGTTGTATATTAGGGAGGGGAAGGAGGACAGGCAAGGCACATCCTAATGAGGTTGCTGCCGACAATAAAGCTGTTTACTGACTTGGTTAGACAGAGAGATATATCAACTGATGTAGATTGTTTATTGGATGAATTAGACATTTCATGTGGAATGTACTGTGATCAGCAACAAATAATATACTGTACACTGTTCTGAAATGTGTGTGATTTTTGGGGGGAGAAAGTTTACATTTTGATTGTAAGGTCAGGTCATCCTTGTTTCTGTGGGCTTTTATAAATGCCTAGGAATGTATGATCTAACATTTTAGCAAAAAAAAACAGGACTTTGGTTTGCTCATAATCAAAATAAATATTGGTAACACTTTAGCATCCAGGTATAAAGCTTTTCCAATTTTGTTCTTGGATTTTACTATGTCAAAAAGGTAAGGTGTTGGTTTGGTCAGCTGTGACCCACAGAAATGCAAACTGAGATGTGGGAAACATATACTATGACAACGGTATTCTTCTACCGTCTAAACAGTTTATCTTATGATGTTCCCAGGAAACTGTAAGCAGACCAAATGTTATAAAGAGACAAAATACTTTTATTTGCTAATGTTCATTTATTTGCTATTTGTCTTCCAACCATTTCCACTACATCTGTGTATATGGATGTTCATCAAGATATCGTACACTCAATGGCTAAAACTGTCCCTCAAAGACAACAAGGAACTTTACCGCAGCTATTTCAGATGTACAGATATCTCGGTAGAAATTTGCACATTTTTGTCTAAAATGACATACCCAAATCTAACTGCATGTAGCTCAGGACCTGAAGCAAGGATATGAATATTCTTGATACCATTTGAAAGGAAACACTTTGAACTATTTGGAAATGACTGTAGGAGAATATAGCACGTTAGATCTGGTAAGAAATATTACAAAGAAAAAAACAAACCTTTTTTCTACTTTTTTTGTACAATCAATTTTTAAATGCAAGAGAAAGGCCATGATGTATTATTCCAGCCCATGAGCAATTTAGATTTTGGCAGCAGTGAATGTGCAAAGTTTTAGACAATGAACCATTGCATTTCAGTTCCACATTTTGAATCAAGACTGCCCAAATGTGCCTAATTGGTTTATTAATCACTTTTCAAGTTCCTAACTGTGCACTCTCCTCAAGCAATAGCATGGAATTATTTCACTGTAATAGCTACTGTAAATTGGACAGCGCAGTTAGATTAACAGGAATTCAAGCTTTCTGCCAATATCCGATATGTCTATGTCCTGGGAAATGTTCTTGTTACTTACAACCTCATGATAATCGTATTAGCCTACGTTAGCTCAACCGTCCCGCGGGGACCCACCGATCCTGTAGAGGTGTTAACCTCACACTACCATGGTTTATTACCCAAATACAGTTACTATGTAATGTAGTAAAATGGTATCAGAGCTGGAAAGCGCGAAATTACCTATTTCCGTTATTACCATGTTATTGCAAATGTATTCTGCGCCATAGAATGCAACCAATATTTCTGTATTGCTATTATTTTATTTGTATATTTAGCATGGCCCCAGTGTTTAAATGTACACAAACTACCACATTATCTGATGTTATTGTCTGCCGTGTTTAGTCGTACTCAAACAAAAAATAAGTCATAAGATTGTACGTGTGGCCTACCTAATGTGTTTAGATATGGGGTTAACACTTTGGTGTGCAGTGGTATAATGCATAGGAGTGCATCATAATGCATAAGCCTTGTAGTAAGTACCTTTGAAATGTTTATAATGTGTTAGTATCGTCTTATAATGAACAGGATGCTAATATCAGTCATTTTGAAACAGTTGAAAAATTGACACATAGAAAGAAGTAATAACACATACAGTGGGGCAAAAAAGTATTTAGTCAGCCACCAATTGTGCAAGTTCTCCCACTTAAAAAGATGAGAGAGGCCTGTAATTATATTTAAATCATTTTGTAGGATTTTTTTATGAATTTATTTGCAAATTATGGTGGAAAATAAGTATTTGGTCACCTACAAACCAGCAAGATTTCTGGCTCTCACTGACCTGTGACTTCTTCTTTAAGAGGCTCCTCTGTCCTCCACTCGTTACCTGTATTAATGGCACCTGTTTCAGTATTGTTATCAGTATAAAAGACACCTGTCCACAACCTCAAACAGTCACACTCCAAACTCCACTATGGCCAAGACCAAAGAGCTGACACCAGAAACAAAATTGTAGACCTGCACCAGGCTGGGAAGACTGAATCTGCAATAGGTAAGCAGATTGGTTTGAAGAAATCAACTGTGGGAGCAATTATTAGGAAATGGAAGACATACAAGACCACTGATAATCTCCCTCGATCTGGGGCTCCACGCAAGATCTCACCCCGTGGGGTCAAAATGATCACAAGAACGGTGAGCAAAAATCCCAGAACCACATGGGGGGAACCTAGTGAATGACCTGCAGAGAGCTGGGACCAAAGTAACAAAGCCTACCATCAGTAACACACTACGCCGCCAGGGACTCAAATCATGTGCCAGTGCCAGACGTGTCGCCCTGCTTAAACCAGTACATGTCCAGGCCCGTCTGAAGTTTTCTAGAGAGCATTTGGATGATCCAGAAGAAGATTGGGAGAATGTCATATGGTCAGATGAAACCAAAATATAACTTTTTGGTAAAAACGCAACTCGTCGTGTTTGGAGGACAAAGAATGCTGAGTTGCATCCGAAGAACACCATACCTACTGTGAAGCATGGGGGTGGAAACATCATGCTTTGGGGCTGTTTTTCTGCAAAGGGACCAGGACGACTGATCCGTGTAAAGGAAAGAATGAATGGGGCCATGTATTGTGAGATTTTGAGTGAAAACCTCCTTCCATCAGCAAGGGCATTGAAGATGAAACGTAGCTGGGTCTTTCAGTATGACAATGATCCAAAACACACCGCCCGGGCAACGAAGGAGTGGCTTCGTAAGAAGCATTTCAAGGTCCTGGAGTGGCCTAGCCAGTCTCCAGATCTCAACCCCATAGAAATCTTTGGAGGGAGTTGAAAGTCAGTGTTGCCCAGCAACAGCCCCAAAACATCACTGCTCTAGAGGAGATCTGCATGGAGGAATGGGCCAAAATACCAGCAACAGTGTGTGAAAACCTTGTGAAGACTTACATTAAACATTTGACCTCTGTCATTGCCAACAAAGGGTATATAACAAAGTATTGAGATAAACTTTTGTTATTGACCAAATACTTATTTTCCACCATAATTTGCCAATAAATTCATTCAAAATCCTACAATGTGATTTTTTTTCGATTTTCTTTCTTCTCATTTTGTCTGTCATAGTTGGAAGTGTACCTATGATGACAATTACAGGCCTCTCTCATCTTTTTAAGTGGGAGAACTTGCACAATTGGTGGCTGACTAAATACTTTTTTGCCCCACTGTAACTCCATGCCTTAACCTTTTTACGGGACAGTTGAGCTAACGTGCGCTATTGTGATTAGCATGACAGTTGTAAGTAACAGCAAACTTTCCTGGACATAGTTTTATATGGTCTTATATGTGCAGAAAGCTTAAATGATTGTTAATCTAACTGCACTGTACAATTTACAGTAGCTATTACAGTGAAAAAAGACCATGCGGAGAGTGCAGTTAGAGGAGAGTGCCCAACAACAAAAAGTGTTTACTGGTTTGACCTTCAGAGGTCAATAATGTACTTGCATTCAGTAATCTTGCTCTGATTTGTCATCCTGAGGGTCCCAGAGATAGAATGTAGCATAGTTTTGTTTGATAAAATCCATTTTTATATTCAAATGTAGGAACTGGGTTCTACAGTTTGAACCCCTGCTGTCTCTGGCTCCACACCCACCCCGCCCGGCCATCTAGATGTGTGAAAGTTAGTGTATAAGCTAAGAATATGCATATCCTTGCTTCAGGGCCTGAGCTACAGGCAGTTATATTTAGGCAAAAATTGAAAAAAAGGGTGTTACTAAAGTGTGACTTAAACCGGTTTCAACAGGGCGTGTCCTTCAGGGTCATAATTCACAAACCACATCCTTTCTGCCGATTCTATTGGATCCACAACAGGACGTACCTTTCATCCAATAAGAAAGCAATCTGCAGATGATACCTTCTGTCTCTCATTGGCTGATGTGCGACAGTGGGCCCTCGCGTATGAGGGGGCTTGCTGATGACCCACTTGTTTTTAAGTAGAATACTGCATATTTTCTTTGCCACAGCTGTAAGTATCAGTTCCATGGATTGCAATATGCCCCATAAAAGTTCCATCATCCTTCTAGATAGGAAGTTTCATTCCAAAACGCTATATATCAGAAATGTTGGTAAATAAGCTTTAATTGTTTAAAGAAATTAGGAAAGAGATGTGTTTTTTTCAGTATATAATCATGACATGGGGTTGTTCAATGATAAACATGTACAGTATAGGTTTACAATATGTCACATGATGGTTTCATTTCAGATTGACAAATAATCATGTTTTTTTGCAAAATGCTATATATCCGCCCCTCAGAGAAATAAGTAGTACTGCTAGGTTTTACACAGTCAAATAACAAAACTATTTTACTGCACAAATGATACATTTGTGACATCAATATAAAAACATGAATATATTAATAATATTATTCAATACAGTAAGATGAGATCTGTATGTAAAACATTTACATTTGACATTTTTGTAATTTAGCAGATGCTCTTATCCAGAGTGACTTACAGTAAGTGCATTCATCTTAAAAAAGCTGAGTGAGACAACCACACATCACAGACAAATATACAGGATATGAATGTTCCATTCCAGCTAAACTATTTATATACTGTATAGCGTTTAGCAAAAAAAACATATTTTCATGCACATCTAAAATAAATATATTTTAAATCAAAAAATTAGTTATATTTTACATCCACATGAAGGTACCCATAAGCAATAATTTCTCATTTAAAAAAACCCCACAAATGTAAATAATTGGTGCGTTTCGGAAATAAGCTCTTCATTATATCCCATTTTATCTGAAGTGCTTGATGACTGACCGGAGGTGGAAAGCATGGGTTAGAATCTTTGAGTGACTATATAACTGGTCCAACTATACGATATTACAGAAGAAAAAGTATAATGCTGTATTTCAAAACATATCAAGTCTAAAAAAATCAGTTGTGTGAGAACACAGGACAGCCAGCAGTAGTGATGCCTTTAGCACATTGAGGCTGGGGTCATGGAGGTCATAGCACTAGAGGGAAGAGTCAGACCAGACAATAGTGGGTCAAGGATGCCTGCTAGTTCTGACCGTGTGGTTTGGTTAATCAGGAACAAAATTAAGCTGCCATTTTTTTTTTATACAGCTTTTACATTGTCGTCCCTACATCTTGTGCATCATTAACCAGTTTCCCCCTTACTTTCCCTAAAGTGAATTTGAAAGGATATCCAGGTACAGAGACACATGTAGGCTAACAGGGCTAGTTCTCCGCGCTGTACTTGTCTGTTAATGGCACTACTTGTTGATATTGCCAGTGCTAACGACCTAAGCCGAAAGCAGGGCTGTGAATGGCGCAGGGATTTTGCACAAAAGCATGATGTCATGATGGGGCATGCGGGCTCTATTGAGCAAGGGCGCTGAGGCGTGAGCCCAGATTGTGCCAATGAAGCACCTACTCGTCGCAAAGCGGAGGACTATCCCGCCAACAAAGTTATCTTACGCTTATCTGCCTACACGCCGTCGCGCCACACGTTTCCTGCTCTTGGGGGTTGCGATTTAGCTGACGATCCCAGAACGATGCGATGATTTGGGATAGAGAGGATGCAAGGCATTAGGGGAAATGAAGGCCAGAGGGGACTCTCACGCTAGCATGTAGTAGTTATTTGGAGGGGAAGCATGCTAGTGCGAGTGGGTCTGGCTTCCATTGCACTCTATATGGAAATAGGACTGTGCAGCCATTTAAACAGGCATAACAACATCAGACTAGTGTCTCTCTCTTAGGATATCCCACCTGCATGAATTTACTTAGCAGTACCCAATACCCAAAGCACTGAGGTTATTTCTTAGCTATTTCTTGCACTGTAATAATATGGCTATAAGTATTCTCCTTGATCTTTGGGTGCTGCACAGTGGGTCTCTCTGTCTGTCAGTTAGTGAACGTCCCAGTCCCACATTGATTCCCCTCATCTCGTTTTCCTGCCATAATCCCATTAATCTCTATTCCAGGATCAGTCTTTTGATGATACCCAGGCGGGACGCTCTCTTCTCTGTTCTTTGTGCATACCAGAGATACCAGCCACAATAAGAAGGATTTATCTGATTCAGCTCACTTACACTGGGGGGGGGGGGGGGCATAGGAAATGGGAATGGAGCGAATGGATAGAGGGATGGTCCCTCTTTGCTGCCTTACAGTGGAAAAGCGATGTTATAGTTGGAGTGGGACTAAGCCAGGGCAGCAATGATGCTTTGTATGTGTAATAAACTGTGGTCTCACCCTCTCAACCAAACTTTAATGTGTGATTTGTTTGTGGTTGTTGATGTTATTTGATGTCATGGAATGCAGTCAAACTAAATGTGCACATAGACAGTTGTCGTGACGTTGTATTAGTTAATGTGACGACTGTTGTTCATCGAATGATTAAAGTTTCTAATTGTCTGATTAACTGAATCGAGCGATTATTAACTCATTAACCTGGGGCACCCTGGGAAAACTAGTTTTTATTAAGTTTCTATTTCCCAAATTAACTCAAAGAATATCAGAATATCGATTTTACAACAGCCGCTAATTAACCAGTTGCCTCTACCAATCTCGTTCTGACGTCGTATAGCCCATGAATCTGCACGGACCCGGGTCTCACCAATGAATTCGTACCACACCAATCTTAGTTGAATATCTAAACTCAAAAGCTAAAATGATTATAAAAGATACACATAGACCAAACACATTATAGGCTATTGATTAGAACTTAGTATAACGGGCCAACACACAATGGCGCATGTTACCCACAATGAGGATTTCAAAAGAGAGAGAAAAAGAAAGTCCACAAGAGAAATATACATTTGGGTGAATTTGTCAGCTATGCTATTCTAACCCTTGCCCCAAACTGCCGCTCTTATGGGTCAGAATATAATGATGTAATTACGTGGGGATGATCTCCGAGGATTCTCTAAGTAGGCCTTCAGCTGTTCGATGACACACTACTCCAGCGCACCTCTCTGAGAGTCCTCCCGCTGTCTGTGTCCTTTTTGGCTTAGGAGTCTGTTCCCTCGCCATTTGCTCTGGAAGGGGTCTTCTGAGGACAGACAGCTCTGTAGCTCAAGAGCTCACAGCATAGGAATGAAACCCTTTAGATACCACGATTCGATGGGAGATGGAGGCTAGGTGGTTCTCTTGAATTCACCCGCTTAGACACAGCTACTCATCCGTAGCTTGGGTAGAAAAGGATTTCTTTGTCCTCAAACTTGCGTTGCGTTCTGGGTTTGTTGACTTTTTAGACCTTGCTGCAGCTGGGGTCACGTAGTCCTCCTGTAAATTCTATACTCAAAGGTTGTATATCCTTGGGTCAGAAGGGGGCGTAACCGCCTTTATGGCAATTCTCTGGGCGTACCAAGTTAATGAGGCAAGGTCTAGATTTTATTCAAATCCAATTTTAGACAACTAACTTAACATTTCATCTTCCCCAAAACATTCTCTTTGATTTGGATATTTTCCATACAACGTACAATGTATAAACATCAAACATATACTAGGAAAACAATGTTTTCGTAATAAAGTCATCTATTAACCTTTAATAACAAAACAAAAATTACATTCATTTTCATATTCCATCTATCGTCATGACCTCCATTGTGGCTGACGGAAACCATTGTTCCAAAGTCCCTTTATTTCATGTTTAATGTTCTGAGGCTGGTTCTCTTAACAGGTGTGCCTTGGATATAATTTTCTTCTTAATGCGTTTGAGCCAATCAGTTGTGTTGTGACAAGGCAGGGGTGGTATACAGAAGATAGCCCTATTTGGTAACGACCAAATCCATATTATATTAAGAACAGCTCAAATAAGCAAAGAGAAACGGCAGTCCATCATTACTTTAAGACATGAAGGTCAGTCATTCTGGAAATTTCAAGAACTTTGAACATTTCTTCAAGTGCAGTCACAAAAACCATTAAGTGCTATGATGAAACTGGCTCTCATGAGGACTGCCACAGGAAAGGATGACCCAGAGTTACCTCTGCTGCAGAGGATAAGTTCATTAGAGTTACCAGCCTCAGAAATTGCAGCCCAAGTAAATGCTTCACAGAGTTCAAGTAACAGACACATTTCACCATCAACTGTTCAGAGGAGACTGCGAGAATCAGGCCTTAATGGTCGAATTGCTGCAAAGAAACCACTACTAAAGGACATCAATAATAAGAAGAGACTTGCTTGGGCCAAGAAACACGAGCAATTAGACGAGTGGGAATCTGTCCTTAGGTCTGATGAATTTGAGATGTATTGTTCCAACCACTGTGTCTTTGTGAGACGCAGAGTAGGTGAACGGATGATCTCCGTTCAAATGCAAGAGAAAGGCCATAATGTATTATTCCAGCCCAGGTGCAATTTAGATTTTGGCCACTTTAGCCTCAAACAATAGCATGGTATTTTTTCACTGCAATAGCTGCTGTAAATTGAACAGTGCGGTTAGATTAACAAGAATTTAAGCTTTCTGCCAATATCAGATATGTCTATGTCCTAGGAAATGTTCTTGTTACTTACAACCTCATGCTAATCGCATTAGCCTACGTTAGCTCAACCGTCCCATGGAAGGGACAACGATCCTGAAGAAGTGGCCAGTGATTCCTTGTCTATGTGTATTTTTTAATTTAATTTATTTATTTCACCTATATTTAACCAGGTAGGCAAGTTGAGAACAAGTTCTCATTTACAATTGCGACCTGGCCAAGATAAAGCAAAGCAGTTTGACACATAAAACGACACAGAGTTACACATGGAGTAAAACAAACATACAGTCAATAATACAGTAGAAACAAGTCTATATACGATGAGAGCAAATGAGGTGAGATAAGGGAGGTGAAGGCAAAAAAAAAAGGCCATGGTGGCAAAGTAAATATAATATAGCAAGTAAAACACTGGAATGGTAGATTTGCAGTGGAAGAATGTGCAAAGTAGAAATAAAAATAATGGGGTGCAAAGGAGCAAAATAAATAAATAAATAAAATAAATACAGTAGGGAAAGAGGTAGTTGTTTGGGCTAAATTATAGGTGGGCTATGTACAGGCACAGTAATCTGTGAGCTGCTCTGACAGCTGGTGCTTAAAGCTAGTGAGGGAGATAAGTGTTTCCAGTTTCAGAGATTTTTGTAGTTCGTTCCAGTCATTGGCAGCAGAGAACTGGAAGGAGAGGCGGCCAAAGAAAGAATTGGTTTTGGGGGTGACCAGAGAGATATACCTGCTGGAGCGCGTGCTACAAGTGGGTGATGCTATGGTGACCAGCGAGCTGAGATAAGGGGGGACTTACCTAGCAGGGTCTTGTAGATGACATGGAGCCAGTAGGTTTGGTGACGAGGATGAAGCGAGGGCCAGCCAACGAGAGCGTACAGGTCGCAATGGTGGGTAGTATATGGGGCTTTGGTGACAAAACGGATGGCACTGTGATAGACTGCATCCAATTTGTTGAGTAGGGTATTGGAGGCTATTTTGTAAATGACATCGCCGAAGTCGAGGATTGGTAGGATGGTCAGTTTTACAAGGGTATGTTTGGCAGCATGAGTGAAGGATGCTTTGTTGCGAAATAGGAAGCCAATTCTAGATTTAACTTTGGATTGGAGATGTTTGATGTGGGTCTGGAAGGAGAGTTTACAGTCTAACCAGACACCTAGGTATTTGTAGTTGTCCACGTATTCTAAGTCAGAGCCGTCCAGAGTAGTGATGTTGGACAGGCGGGCAGGTGCAGGTAGCGATCGGTTGAAGAGCATGCATTTAGTTTTACTTGTATTTAAGAGCAATTGGAGGCCACGGAAGGAGAGTTGTATGGCATTGAAGCTTGCCTGGAGGGTTGTTAACACAGTGTCCAAAGAAGGGCCAGAAGTATACAGAATGGTGTCGTCTGCGTAGAGGTGGATCAGAGACTCACCAGCAGCAAGAGCGACATCATTGGTGTATACAGAGAAGAGAGTCGGTCCAAGAATTGAACCCTGTGGCACCCCCATAGAGACTGCCAAAGGTCCGGACAGCAGACCCTCCGATTTGACACACTGAACTCTATCAGAGAAGTAGTTGGTGAACCAGGCGAGGCAATCATTTGAGAAACCAAGGCTGTCGAGTCTGCCGATGAGGATGTGGTGATTGACAGAGTCGAAAGCCTTGGCCAGATCAATGAATACGGCTGCACAGTAATGTTTCTTATCGATGGAGGTTAAGATATCGTTTAGGATCTTGAGCGTGGCTGAGGTGCACCCATGACAAGCTCTGAAACCAGATTGCATAGCAGAGAGTGTATGGTGAGATTCGAAATAGTCGGTAATCTGTTTGTTGACTTGGCTTTCGAAGACCTTAGAAAGGCAGGGTAGGATAGATATAGGTCAGTAGCAGTTTCGGTCAAGAATGTCCCCCCCCCCCTTTGAAGAGGGGGATAACCGCAGCTGCTTTCCAATCTTTGGGAATCTCAGATGACACGAAAGAGAGGCTAGTAAATAGGGGTGGCAACAATTTCGGCAGATAATTTTAGAAAGAAAGGGTCCAGATTGTCTAGCCCGGCTGATTTGTAGGGGTCCAGATTTTGCAGCTCTTTCAGAACATCAGCTGACTGGATTTGGGAGAAGGAGAAATGGGGAAGGCTTGGGCAAGTTGCTGTGGGGGGTGCAGTGCAGTTGACCGGGGTAGGGCCAGCCGTAGAAAAATGCTTATTGAAATTCTCAATTATAGTGGATTTATCAGTGGTGACAGTGTTTCCTATCTTCAGTGCAGTGGGCAGCTGGGAAGAGGTGTTCTTATTCTCCATGGACTTTACAGTGTCCCAGAACTTTTTTGAGTTAGTGTTGCAGGAAGCAAATTTCTGCTTGAAAAAGCTAGCCTTGGCTTTTCTATCTGCCTGTGTATAATGGTTTATAACTTCCCTGAAAAGTTGCATTTCACAGGGGCTGTTCGATGCTAATGCAGAACACCATAGGATGTTTTAGTGTTGGTTAAGGGCAGTCAGGTCTAGGGAGAACCAAGGGCTATATCTGTTCCTGGTTGTATATTTCTTGAATGGGGCATGCTTATTTAAGATGGTTAGGAAGGCATTTTAAAAAAAATAACCAGGCATCCTCTACTGATGGGATGAGATCAATTTCCTTCCAGGATACGCCGGCCAGGTCGATTAGAAAGGCCTGCTCGCTGAAGTGTTTCAGGGAGCGTTTGACAGTGATGAGCGGAGGTCGTTTGACCGCTGACCCATTACGGATGCAGGCAATGAGGCAGTGATCGCTGAGATCTTGGTTGAAGACAGCAGAGGTGTATTTAGAGGGCAAGTTGGTTAGGATGATATCTATGAAGGTGCCCGTGTTTACGGCTTTGGGGTTGTACCTGTTAGGTTCATTGATTATTTGTGTGAGATTGAGGGATTGTGTGAGACCACACTCCCAGAGCCCTCACCTCCCTGGATGCTGTCTCGTCATCATTGGTAATCAAGCCTACTACTGTTGTGTTGTCTGCAAACTTGATGATTGAGTTGGAGGCGTGCTTGGCCACACAGTCATGGGTGAACAGGGAGTACAGGAGGGGGCTGAGCACGCACCCTTGTGGAGCCCCAGTGTTGAGGATCAACGAAGATGAGGTGATGTTTCCTATCTTCACTACCTGGGGGCGGCCCGCCAGGAAGTCCAGGACCCAGTTGCTCAGGGCGGAGTTCAGACCCAGGGCCTCGAGTAGGTGTGTCCAAACTTTTGACCGTTACTGTATATACTGTCGTTTTTCTTTTTAAGCAAAGTGAAGTTATCTTGCTTGATTTGAATGAAATTGAGATTCATTGTACTGTGTACTTCAAAATCGTATTGATGTGTCTAATAATTGTGGTATCACAGCATTTGACACTAGTTAAAGGCACATTCCTTAATTAAAAAACAACAAAACGGAAACACCCCACACAGGAATGGCCCTGGAGAAATATGACCACTCTTAAAATCACAGATGTCACAAATGCCTGCATCCCTGTACATCACAATAGGCCTGCACGGCAACACCTTATCCCTGTTCTATAGTCACCAATGGTCTCACACCTTATCATGCTTCCTAACAACCAGTGTTGGCTATAGATCACACACTGTTGGACACAGCCATAACCACACACACACACACACACACTTACTTAATGTACAAGGGACAAGGCCATAGAAGAGAGGGGAAAGGGGTGATTGATTGTTCCCTCCATTTTGAGCAGAAGTGAATCCAAAGCGTCCTCTGTGACTGTGTGGGGCTGAAGGGACCGTGGGAGGAAAGACAGGCTCATGGCTCATACAATGGAGGAAAGAGAAAGAGTGGAATTGGTGCTGCAGTCATAGTGGAGAGAAAGAGAGAGCGGTGGAGAGTAAGAAATTGTGTGTTTAGCAACGAGAAAGACAAGAAAAGATAAAGAAATACATGTAAGAAGGAAGTAGAGATGATGAAAGAAATGGTGAAGAAAGAGAGTGAGTTGAAGGAGTATCAGAACTCAGTGCTTTTGTTCCACCCAAAGCATCCAGTCAGATATGAGTTCACCCCCAAGTTCCTGTTGCCAGCTGCTGCAACACAATGTTATCAGTCTGTGCGCACGCAATGGCCATTCCGTTCTGTTTGGACACGCATGCACACGCTTAATCGTTCTCTCAGGCGTACACACACAAACACACCATCTCTCAGGGCCAGGATTCTATCAGGTTTCAGATACAGGCTTCCCTCAGCACCACCCATGTGGATGGGACACACTTTGTCAGACGATAACCCTGCCCTGCATGGTGTGGCTATCACACGCCAGGGTTTAACAGTGCTGGGGGCTCTTTATAAAAATAGGGTATCAAGAGATTAGGGTTTATGTCCCACTACACTCTAGATTTATTTCGCAGAAAATAAATCTGGGCTAAAAGTAACAGTTGAAGATGTCAATGGATGTGAAGGTGACCCTGATCTGTTTCATCTGTCTTTGTGATTGTCTTCACCACCCTCCAGGTGTCGCCCATCTTCCCCATTATCCCCTGTGTTCTCTATTTGTCTTTTGCCAGTTATTTTTTTTCAAGCCTACCAGCATTTTCCCCCTCTGTTCCTGTATCTTGATTGTTCCGTTTTTCTAGTTTTCCTGGTTTTGACCTTTTCTGCCTGCCCTGAGCCTGCCTGCCGTCCCGTACCTTTGCCCCACCTATCTGGATTACTGACCTCTGCCTGTTCTTGACCTGTCTTTTGCCTGCCCCTGTTGGATTAATAAACTGTTGTTAATTCGACGTTGTCTGCATCTGGGTCTTACCTTGAAACGTGATAGAGGGAAGTACCTGGAAATTGTAATTTTGTCTAAAACTTGAGTACTTCTTGTTAAAAGGTTAAAAGGCCACAGTTCAAAAGATTGTGTTATGATACTCATTAGCACTCACATTTAGCTTCCTGAGAGACATCACAATGGAACTTAGTACATTTATTTCCCTCAAACTCAAAAATCTATAACTAGATCTGTAATCTATACCAAGGTTTTGTTATTTTGCCATTTCATAAATCCTATTTGTGGACAAATAAACTGAACAGGGTAAATCGGTAGAAACTGAATGACTCTATGAGTCTAGCATGTATGTTATGTGCAGTCAGACGGTGAGGTGCCCCACCAAGCAGTGTGAAATTAGGCCAAGGCAGAGGGATGACTGAGAGTCAGGTATCTAGACCAGGAGACCCAACCCTACAGAATGTTGTAGTAGTAGTAGTAGTAGTAGAAAATGTCTGTAAAATCACCAGCCAATTGTAAAGCAATGTGCTGACATTTCCAATCTTCACTCGACCAGCAACACTTGCCAGTAATGTGGAAAAACTCAATAATTATACCAATTCCTAAAGCAGCTAATCCCTCTGTGCTGAATGACTGTTGCCTTGACATCCTCAGTAATGAAATGACATGAGAAAATTGTGAATTGTAATGTTCTCAGCGCCACCTAGAAGCTCCTCGACCCATTTCAGTTTGCCTATCAGCCCAGCAGAGGAGTTGATGATGCCATTCTTACTCTCCTCATCATGGTCTATAGACATCTAGAGGGTGCCAAATCCCATGTAAGGGTTTTGTTTGTTGACTTTTCTTCTGCTTTCAACACAATCCAGCCTTACATTCTGGCACAGAGACTCATTCGGGACTTCTCCTTAGATGAGGGGCTGGTTTTGTGACTGTTGGACTTCCTGA
The DNA here is from genome assembly GCF_045791955.1 of Oncorhynchus clarkii lewisi. NCBI lineage: Eukaryota > Metazoa > Chordata > Actinopteri > Salmoniformes > Salmonidae > Oncorhynchus > Oncorhynchus clarkii. The sequence continues at coordinate 24,154,603 of NC_092153.1, forward strand.
GCCAGCGGTCACAGCGGGTCAACATAGGTCCCCACGTGTCGGACATACGCACCACCAACACAGGCTCTCCTCAGGGATGTGTTTTGTCCCCACTCCTGTACAACTTGTACACTAATAGTTGTAATAGTTCCCATCCTGACAGACACCTCGTTAAGTTCGCTGATGACACTGTCTTGATCAGCCTGTTGCATGATGATGATGAGGAACACCATGGCCCAGTCCTAAATTACTTGGTAGAGTGGTGTGAGGAATCACACTTGGTCCTCAATACCAACAAGACCAAAGAGATGTGCATAGACTTCATAGACACCTACTTCTGCAACATCTATCAGAGGTCAGAACATAGAGATTGCAGAGGAATACAAATATCTGGGTGTCCTCTTGGACAATACGCTTCAGTGGAGTAAATGTACAGACCTGATCTACAAAAAGAGTCAACCTGTACGCTGTACTTTTAATGTTGACTGTACTATACTGACTCTGTTTTACAAATCTTTCATTGAGAGTATTTCAACTTTTTTGGATTGTTTGTTGGTTTGGCAATGCCACTGTCAGCCAGAGAAATATGCTGAGAATGATTATCACCACAGTATGCAAGGTACTTGGAGTCAAACAGACAGGCCTGGATGAGATCTTTAAGGTCAGGGCCCTCTGCAAGGCTCACTAAATCATTTTAGACCCAAGCCACCCCCTGTACCCGGACTTTGAACTACTCCCTGCTGGGCGCAGGTATAGGGCCCCTCTCTGCAGGGAAAACAGAACTAGACAATAATTTGTGCCAGGTGTGATAGCCCTTCTAAATAGCTCGGGCTAATGTTCCTATCGACCCAGTAAGGCCAGCATGTAGTATGTAACTGTTGTGATGTCAATTTGGGTGGCAGGTAGCCTAGTGGTTACAGCATTGGGCCAGTAACTGAAAGGTTGCTAGATTGAATCCCCAAGCTGACAAGGTAAAACTCTGTCGTTCTGCCCCTGAACAGTTAATCCACTGTTCCTAGGCTGTCATTGTAAATAAGAATTTGTTCTTAACTGACTTGCCTAGTTAAATAATATGTTTTGTATTTAAATTCCACTTTAAACGTGTACATGACACTGCAACAAAATTTCCCCATGGGGACAATAAAGTCAGTAATGTGTAGGTAGTAGCAGTAGTAGTACCTTTGCTTCACTACACGTTCCCCTGTTTTGATTGGTGTAACGTTAGAAACCACAAGTGTTTATCCAGATAATGAAAAGGCACCCTCGAAAGAAAGTTCAAGGGACTTACAGTTTATTGTCGTTCGTGGCGTGCATGATCGTGAGCAAACCCACTGGGCAAAATTTGGTTGAATCAATGTTGTTTCCATGTCATTTCAACTAACACCAAAAAAATATGATGACGTTGAATCAACGTGGAAAACTCATTGGATTTACAAAAAGTCATCAATGTAAGGGCATTTTTTTAATGTCAACTTTAACCTAAATCCAATGACCAAACCATTTTTATTGAATTCACGTTGAATTCAGAATAGTTGACAACTCAACCAAATATAAATCAAAACTAGACATTGAACTGACGTCTGTGCCCAGTGGGAAGTCATTGTAGCCTATCATTTCACTTCCCATGTGAGAATCATGAGCACAGGCTTTGTTGTACCGCAGCAGAAGCCTGCCAGCAGCCTGCCTACCAAGGGTTGCACCAAGTCCATTACAATGTAGAAAAACACATATCAGCTATCTTTCAATAGTTATCCATAGGCACTTCATCTTATTGTAACTATTTCTATGACGAATTTGCGGCCGCAATTTATGAAAGCTGACAAAACGTTGGAGATAACAATAGATGACAAAGTCAAAGATAGGCCAGTGGTTTCCCTAAATCAATGCTTATGACAAATCCTGCTCCAGAAACAGCCATAGAGCCAGCTGGCTAATCTATTGAATACAGTGTAGTAAAAAAAACACCAGCAACAACAGAATACATTAGCTAGCTAGATAAGGTTAGCATGCTAGCTAGCTACACTGACAGCTGTCAGTGCCCTATTTGTTGATGTTTACTCCACATTGAAATTCCCACACCCAATTCATAAATAAGTATAAGTAGCCTTCGTCATTCTTCGGAGGTAGAACCTAAACGTGCGTTTTCTATCTAGGACAGGAAATTACATTGAAATAGTGGCTGCAATTTCCTCTGGGAAAATAACACCTTCCCTTCTTTCTAAATCGCATCATCAAATATATTAATACACGTTCACACATAAAAAGGATAGTTTAAAATTGACAAATACACCATATCCTATGGAGAACACTGCTATAGCTTAGCTTTAGCAACATCGCTAAAGCTTAGCTCTGGATGAGTAAACAAGTCCCAGACCTCAGAACTGTTTTGTGATGTCTCCCTCTTTCATGACCTCACCTTGCATATCATTATTAGCTATGTGTGATTGGATTGCAGATAGTACCTTGTAGCACCAAGTTTAAAGGTGTTTGTGCACATAGAACTTTCTAATTGTTCTTTTTTTGTGTGTATTTTTCTGACATATCTCACATGTGAAGGACCACGTAAAGAGCAACTCTATATGAATAACAATTTGTTTCCTGCAATTCATATGATATGTTAGGAATTCCGATTCGTACAATGTGTTACAAATTTGTAAGTACTTAAGATCCCGTTCAATCTCTTTAAATCGTTTAGCCACTTTCTACCTAGTTTTAGTCGTTTCAGTTCAGACGGGAGTATTTTTCCATCAAAACCAAAAATCTATCATTTTTAATTTTTTTACTCCGACACCTGCAATCCATTCAAAACCTCCCACAACTATCAAAGTTGGGTCGGCTAAAGGGCTTCTGAGAAATGGCACTGAATATCAACACGTAAAATTGTTGTCACAAAGTCATAGTAGGCCTATGGTTTTCTAATCTATTTTTTCTATAGTTTCAAGGCACTATAGTGGATATTGTGTGTGACCGTAGGACAACTTGTATGCACTTTTCAGGAACACTTCAAAGGTTTGGATTGCAATGAGCAATTTTGTCTTGTTGGTTGGATAGACTGCTAATTCAGAATCATCCAAAGATCAATGAAGAATGAATGCTATCTGAATTCATGTTCATTTCAATGTCAAACTCTTATTTTAAACTGGAAGAATTCCTAATCATTCCAACTTCACACACTTAAATCTTGCATGAGGTAATTCAGAGATGAGCAAGGATTTGACAGAGTACCGTGAAATTGAAAACTGAGTTGAAAATGTGTCTGGCATTCACTTTTCCTTGCAGTGAGAACGTTCCCGGGCCGGGTCGCCATCGCAGAAAGTGCTTTCCCCTCTCTGTCTCTCGCTCTCTCTCTGTTCTTTCTATTCTTAATACCAGGTTCAGATGTCAGTTCGGGGAAAGAAATATCAGCAGAACTTTTGTTGGGCGGAGTCGATAAGAGTGAACCCTTTTGCTGAGTAGGGAAAGCTGCTGTCTTTCTCCCTATTGTTCAGGGAGGTTAAAGAAAAGAATGAGAGGTGACACGGGTCCACCAGGGGAAACGGAGGCGAACACCAAGGGGTTTACTTTGCTTTTTGTTTTTGTCTCTTTTTGTGCTCGAAACAGAGATTTTAATGGTCAAAGTATTAACCTCCTAAAGAGACACCTGTCTTTTTTTTTTTTACCATTGTGAAGCCAAACGACATGTTTCTGCTGGCATTGCACAACAGTGTTCATTTCGCCAATTAAAATAATGACTAAAATATTAGTCAAACACCTATATTTCAGTGGCATTTGACCACACTATAATTGACTAAATAGGCCCAGAACAAACTATAATTACATTTCAGTTGACTAAAACGAGATAAGACAAAATGATCTCTGTGACTAAAATCTGACCGCTAAGTGGACTGAACTAGAGGTTTTGGAGAGATTGAGAGCTTTACAGTGATAAGCACAGGTCATAATAGCAGCGCGACGCGCTGTGCAGTTCTATTCTGCAGTGGGAAGGACGCCACACAGCCTACATCAGCTGGTGAGCTGCGGGGGAGCAAGCGATGAGCGTGGGCAGACAGGCAGACAGACTCCGCTCCACCTCCAATTATAAACCGTCCGACTCGATTCAGACTTGAGGTTTAGTGACTCGACTACATCACTGGGCGAAACAGTCATTAGCTCCCATTCTACTTTTGAACACCAACGCGGCTGCAGCATCTGTGGAACGTTGATAACAATGGCAATGTCACCGAGTGATGGAGGTGCAACCCATATTACTTTGCCAATACTCTGCTGCACCATCTGGTGATTGTGCTACTCTCTCTCTCTCTCTCTCTCTCTCTCTCTCTCTCTCTCTCTCTCTCTCTCTCTCTCTCTCTCTCTCTCTCATTTCTGCTGCTGGGAAGAGAATAGTATTTTATGCAGAAATATATGTTGGTAGGACAAGGCTATGTATGTTTGTGCACATGGAAGTCAGTGATGTATGTGTCCTATAGGTTAAAGAAAGGGCATCTAGTTGACAAAAACGGCCCTTTGTTTTCCGTCATTTTGACAATAACTAGACTAAATCATTATTCAAATGACAAAATGACTAAGACTAGACTAAATCCCCAAAATTATGCCAAAACTAACAATGCACCCAATTTCCAACAAATACGTCACTTATGAATGAGACATATTGACATAATGTGAAAACTTTACATATAATAATAATAATAATAAAAATATATTCCACTTAGCATATGCTTTAATGGCAACACATAATGGTACACATGCTATTGGACTAGGACATTTTTTTCACATTGTCCAAATCATAAACCTAAGGCTAGATTCAAAGAGTACCGCAGACGTATAGCAGAAGATCCGCGTTATTGCTCGATTGAAATTTTAGGCCAATGTTCCCGCGTTCGCTGAGACTGCATTCACAGTAAACGCTGCATATGTCGTCTCATTCAGAAGATTACCTTCAAATGTTAATACAGGTCTTCCGCGATACGGATTGAATCCAGCCCTTAATTGAGCTACAGAATCAATTGTAGACATTTTGGTATGATTTGGACATGAAACATGTTATATCAGGACAGAGACTGGCATTGGATTCATGCCACAGTAAACCAATGTCATTTTGGAATTTGGTTGAACTATCCCTTTAAGAGATTGAGTTGGAATTTGACAATGACAAAGATTAGCGACAGTTGGACAACTCCTCATTTTCTACACATTCAGTCTTTTGGCTTAATCTATTGTGTAAACCTGCATATTAACTCGTTTTCATTATATAAATCATCATATCCCATCCAGACTTGTCCCATTTCAGGTACTTTGATTGTTTAATTAAGCTTGGAGGTGCCAGGTGGGCGGGGTTTGCACTTTTGGCACACTTTATTGGTTTCATCCACTAGACAAGCTCCGTCAAGTGCAGCGAATGTACTGGGGCGGAAAACAAATACTATTTGAACCCAGGTCTGGACCCACCCCTAGATGAAATATGTACTTAAGTATTCTGAACGGTTACATTAGGTTGCTGAATCTAGTCAGTGTACCCATCCTCACCACATTAGTATGTCCTCTCTCTCCCCTTTCATCGGGACATAAGCAAGGCTCATTCCTGACAGGCTCATAGGCAGGCGGTTGCCCTGGCATTGCTCTCACCTAAGCTGGCTGGAGTGAGAGAGTGCTAAATAAAGGGAAGGCATTTTATCTTCGTTCTCATGACCAGCAATATAGAGAGGCGATATGAGAGGTGTCGGGATTCAGAGAGGTGCTGATGACAAGTGCTAGAGGCCTGCTCACACGTTCCACTTAAAGTTACAAACCCCATCCCCGTAGAGGGAGGGAGGGAATTACCGAGAACAGTGGAAGAGACAGAGAGTGAAAGGATTGTCACCGTAGCCTAATGATTATCACCTAATGCGGATCACATAACATTTTGGCCTCCAACCGACTTCATCAGAAAGAGGAACCTCGATGTTTCCCATTTGCTTCAACTGGGGCCAAAAGGTCAAAAGCCCCCTATTGCTGGCACAGGTCACTCACTGCATTATCTACTGCTCCTTGACAGAGCTGTGATTGGTCCAACCCAAAGCGTGTTGAGGGGCCAACCGAACTAGGACATGAAAAGATTTAGAAACCTGTAAAGATTGAGAAGCTGTAAACAGCTTCCTGATACAGGCCTATTCATTCAAATTAAAGGGGCAGTTCACTCCAAATATCTAACGTGGATGTTTTCAGACGTTAAATGTGGTCTAGTGTAGAGATGAGTTCCCCCAGATTTGTGTGGACACTGGTGCCAGGACCTAACTCCAGACGAGACAATCACCTAGCAGGAAAACTCATGATACCAAGACAACCGGCTAAATGTGTACCCTCTCGGACAGATGTTTTGTCACAAGTCTGAACATCACAAAGCTGTTCTTTCTGATTTGAGGTTGGAGAAGAAGGGGTAAATAAAGGCCTAGCACCCACAGGAGACAAACACGCTCTCTGTGTGGTTACGATTGAGCTCCTCTGGCCATGCTGATTGGTCTACAATGACTGACATGACAGTTGATGCCATGAACCTGAAATTTTCAGACCAACCATGTGCTTGCCTGAAAATTCTCCATGGTCCTTTGTGAAAGGCACATTTGTTTTTGTAGAAGGAATAATTGTCGTTGAATCATGCCAGAGCTGTAGGCGATCAGTCGAATTTGAACGGTTGGAATACTGCAGCTGTCCATATCAATGCCAGAACGCAGCCTATATTCTGATTATTTAAAAATGTGTTCCAAAAGGTTTCTTTGGCTGTCCCTATAGGAGAACCCTTTTTGATTCCAGGTAGAACCCTTTTGGGTTCCATGTAAAACCCTTTCCACAGAGAGTTCTACATGGAACCAAAAAGGCTTCCACCTGGAACCAAAAAGGGTTCTCCTATGGGGACAGCTGAAGAACCCTTTTGGAAACCTTCTTTCTAAGTGTGTACTTGCTTATAGCCATAAGGCTGTAATGGTATTCCAAACATGCCTTGCAAAGCAATCAGTAAAACCCAGGAAGTCATGGAAAATCAAGTTGTAATTTGGTTACTTGAAAATAGATTGCATGTGCCCCTCTCTTTCTCTCAGTCTCTCTCCCTTTGTGTGTGTGTGTGTGTGTGTGTGCGTGCGTGCGTGCGTGCGTGCGTGCGTGCGTGCGTGCGTGCGTCTATGTATGGTTTAGGGAGCAGAGACAAAATGGGAGTTAGTGGCCAATGTAGAATTGCCATTGTGTTCTAATACAATCTGACTTCCCCTCCTGACCTGAGATATTCCTCTCTCTAGAATAGATTACCAGGCAGGCAAACCGAGGGCATTGTGGGCTGAGAGAGAGAGGAAGCCAAAGGAGGAGAGGAGGAGGAGGAAGGGAGGAGGCTATTGGAGGGCTGCCGGGTGCTGGGTATGGTAGGAAGGACAGGCCACAAGTGATGTCTGGTATTTCTTCCACTGCCACCATTCTTAAGGCTGCATTTCTGCCCGTGGTCTGTCTAGTAGTCTCCTACATTACAGACAGCTGCTCTAGCTCATCAGCCTGAGGTCTGTGCCCTCATCTACTCCGTCCGTCCTCGAAGTCTGCATCACCAGTCCCTCTACCCTGATCTCTGCCAAGGAATGAAAAAAGGGAAAGAGAGGGAAATAGTCATTATAGTTGACGAAAACATTTCAGTTTTCTTAAAGTTGAAAGATTCTGTTTTCTTCCGCTGATCATTGACGGATAGTGGATTTGATCCCTCAACACATCAAGCCAACTGGTGATAGACTCAATTTTCTGCCTCAGGGGAGAGAGATAAACAGCTTTCTGTTTGGACTCTAGAAGAGAGACTCGACATTGGGGGACAAACCCTGTCATCTTTAGCCAGGACACTGAAAGAGACTAAGTTTTCTGCTTTACCCTGACAGACACAACTTTCTCTGTCAAGACAAGACATGACGAGGAGTCTTCTGTCTGAACAGAGACACACAGCCTAGAAAGAGAGACCAAGACTTGGATTTCACCCTCTCAGTGACAGCCCTTTGCCTTAATACTGAAACGGAGACTACGACTGCTCTACTACAATATTCCTTAGCCCTAATATTGAGAGTCCTTCACTTTTCTTCCCTGTCACCTGAGCACTGAGAAAACCTTTCTGCATTTTCATTTTTAACAGAAAAGGAACCAGCCTGGTCTAAGCAGCTGCATCTCAGGTATAGAGTGTGTGTGTGTGTGTGTGTGTGTGTGTGTGTGTGTGTGTGTGTGTGTGTGTGTGTGTGTGTGTGTGTGTGTGTGTGTGTGTGTGTGTGTGTGTGTGTGTGTGTGTGTGTGTGTGTGTGTGTGTGTGAGTCAGGAAAAAGTACCCAATTGTCATACTTGAGTAAAAGTAAAGATACCTTAATAGAAAATTACTCAAGTAAAAGTGAAATTCACTCAGTAAAATACTACTTGAGTAAAAGTATTGAGTTTAAATATACTTAAGTATCAAAAGTAAATGTAATTGCTAAAATATACTTAATTATCAAAAGTAAAAGTACAAAATATTTTTATTCCTTATATTAAGCAAACCAGACAGCACCATTTTCTTGTTTTTTAAATATACATATAGCCAGGGGCACACTCAAACACTTATACATCATTTACAAATGAAGTATTTGTGTTTAGTGAGTCCGCTAGATCAGAGGAAAAAGGGATGACCAGGGATGTTCTCTTGATACGTGTGTGAATTGGACCCTTGTCCTGTCCTGCTAAGCATTCAAAATGTAACAAGTGCTTTTGAGTGTGAAGTACACAAAATACATTATTTTCTTTAGGAATGTAGTGAAGTAAAAGTAAAAGTTGTCCAAAAATATAAATAGTAAAGTACAGATAACCCCTTAAAAAATGTACTTAATTAGTACTTTAAAGTATTTTTACTGAAGTACTTTACACCACTGGTGCGTGCATGTAGTGTATGTGTGGATGCATGTGTCTGTGCATGCCATGGACAATGCATACAACTTTACATTAGCAGTTTCTAAGTCAGCATAGATCTGCAGCATCTGCTGTGTCGTTGAACGATTAAGCCTTGTTTTGTTAGTACTGAAATATTACCCGACCTGCCAGATGAATTTGAGATCTAAAGTTGACTCTTTCAGACCAAGGGATTGCAGCCTAAACATATAAAAGCAGTTTATAGTCAACTGCTCTGGCGTTGCCTCCAAAGACAAAAAACCTCCTTGTCCCTTAGACTTCTCGTTTGTGCTGCTGGTGATCATGCTAGCAGCACCGAGCAGATTCGGATGATAAGCCAGAGAGCACATGCAAGATAAGTGACGTGAAATCGAGCCCGAAAATAAAACAAACATGACATAAAGGAAGGAAAAGAGCGGCAAGCCAAACAATATAGAGAGCAGGAGAAAGTCAACATAGGGAAGTCATACTTTCTCAGAGCTTGGACTATTGTTATTAATAATGGGTGGAGCCTTATCCTGATGTAATATCTTAATATTACATTGTCCTGTGACCTTGAGGCGAAATGTGGCCAACAGTATTCAGTGGGCTTCGAGTGACATGAAAGGATGGTGTTGGAGCTGAAAAGAAAGGACATGATGTCAACTCTGAGACATCCACAGTTAGATGGTGCTGACGCCTTTACACACACACGACATATACCTTTCTCATTAACCTTTCGTAGAAGCAGTTGACTTTAGACACTTAAATAAGTCGCTTGATAAATAATTCAGCTTCGAATGACTAGTGGCAATTACCAATATGCGGCGTGGTAAGTGTCCATATCGTTTTTAATAACAAAAACCCTGAACACTATGAAATACAAAAACAATAAACGAATACGTGAAATGACAAAACCGAAACAGTATCATGTGGTGAAAAACACAGATACGGAAACAAACACCCACAAACCAACAGTGAAACCCAGGCTACCTAAGTATGATTCTCAATCAGTTACAACTAATGACACCTGCCTCTGATTGAGAACCATACTAGGCCGAAACATAGAAATCCCAAAATCATAGAAAAACAAACGTAGACTGCCCACCCCAACTCACGCCCTGACCGTACTAAATAACGACAAAACAAAGGAAATAAAGGTCAGAACGTGACAAATGGTCTTAAGTAGTCTCTTAAAAGTAAATAAGTAAAAGGGACTGAACGATTCAGGAGGAGTCCATTACCCTCATTGGCCAGACTTCTAAAAGTAAAGTAAAGTGTGGATTTGCGTATAGACTATAAGGATAGGCTAAAGATGATCCAAACGTCCAAACCCTTTAGTCTGTAGCTCCCAGGTGGCAATAACTGGGAGTAAATGGTGTGTGTGTGTGTGTGTGTGTACCACAACATAACATAACAAAGTCATGGCTGCTTTACTCTGCAATTACAGCACCTCTACGGAAGGCTATCATTCAGGTACCAAACTTTAGTAAACCCTGCTGGAGAGAGAGTTCACCTTTTTGACATTTCATCTCATTTTCTACTTTCAAATGTGAACTATCCCTGATGGGAAGATTTTTCATTTGTGACTAACTGGTCTGTATGAAGATTGATTATGTTAATCATAACTTTTTTTTATGAGCAGTGTGGGAAGGCAAAGGCCCCAGTGGACTGTCTCCCCTATTTCAAATGAGTCAGGGAGCTAAGAGTCAAGTCTGCTAGGAAAACGTGAGTCCAAATCATCTATCTTGCTGTGACTGACCTAGAGGGACCATACTGTATGTATGCATTGACCTCCAGGAATGTGGAAATAGTGTTTGGTGTGGAGTGTACAGCAATCAAGCCACATTGTGTAGATCTAGACGACATGGGTGTGTGAATGATTTCATTAAAAATATATAAGATATATATATTTAACCTTTATTTAACTAGGCAAGTTAAGAACACATTCTTATTTACAATGACTGCCTAGGAACAGAAAGGAGCATAAGAGCGAGAACAAGAATGATAAGGGAGTCAAGGAGCGTTGGGACTATCATTATTTGGTTAACACAGACACGAGACAAAACGTAGAAAAAAGGATTTCCTTATATCACAGAACAGAAAGAACCACACTGTCCTCTCCTATCAGGTGTCCCAGAGTGTTTTCAAGGTATTTACCCCCGGTATTTACCCCCTTCTCTCTCCGTTCAACAGCTGCCCTCAGTGTCACCAGCACAGAAACTTAATTACCACAAGGGACATTCCCATTTAAGTCAATGTTCTGTGTAGCCATGAGTGTGAAATTGCCGTGGACTGACGGGCTTTGTCCATTCTAGTTTTCCTATTTATATGGACTTCAGACAAGCACCAAGCACTGTAAAGCGAGCATCATTGTTCTCCTTTCCGAGGTTAACAACAGCAGGAGCAGGACGGAAGGGCAGAGGGAGCACCTTCTTCCTCCCTAAAGTACCCCCAGCTGCCAAGACCCCAGTCAGGTACATTGTCCTGGTGCTGATCTAAGTAAGACGGGGCCTGCAAAGTGCCAACGAGCACTGAGGAAAACCATAATGAGCTGGTCTGGGGGTATTTATTTTTAACACTGACAGCAGGACTGCTTGGCCTGCTGGGTGTGAGAAAAAAACGATGTAAGAGTTTTTTTCTCAAAGCGCAGAGAGACTGGTTTTCTTGAGTACGGGCGATTTCCTTTTAAGTGCCGTGGCAGTAGGAAATCATATTGTTTGACATTGCTTCCTCGACTGCCTAGGGGGGAGACAGGATGGCGACCAAGACCCCTCAGACAGAAATGCAAAGGGAGGGGCGTTTCTATGGGAAGTGAGTCGGTCTCAATGACTGTTGTCAAAATGTGCACCAGCAGTAAAAAAACATTCCAGGTTATTTTGCCGTGTTTGAATAACCGTTTCTATACACCAATATGGGCCAGTATTATTTCTATTATGTCTTACAACAAAAAAACGACTTTCCACTCAGCCATAGTTCCCATAACTTGCCTGAGGTCACTGTCATGTGGCCACTAGAGCTTAAATTGTCCTCACACACAAGCTATTGGTCCGCTGTAGATGAAGAAGGGAAACCTTATTGCCCCACTTACCCTCTTCCTCAGACACACACACACACATATGCATGCACACACGCATGCACACACACACGCACGCACGCACGCACACACACACACACACACACACACTGTCTAATCAACACCCTCACTTGAGCTTAAAGAGCACTGATGCTGCAACTCCATACTTTCCTTTGGTCCTGCCCTTCAGGAGAAGTGAGGGAGAAAGAGGGGGGAAATGCTACAACGTTACAGTAACACACCGTCTCGTCTAGAGAGAAAGACTGAGGGTCTACACAGTCTGGAGTAAATACAACCTTCAGTGCCAGATGGATTTTAGTCAAAGGAAGGTTCAATGTCTCTGCTGGTAAGACTGAACACAACTTCTTAGGAGTGAACACAACCTTAACTTGAACCACTTAGTCTGTACAACGGTAATTATCATACTGCATAGTTTGTCAAACATCAAGTTTGTATTGCTGTCTTTTTACATATGCTATTTAGTTGAATAAAGGTTTTCACTGTGTGCCTACTGTATGAAACGAAGTACTATGAAACGTTGTTCAATAGACCCTACTTAGTTTATCCTTTGTTTGAGTGTGAGTGGGGGGAGTCTGGAGTACACACTACTGTACTGTCTGTGCTCACGGAGGCGATGTGGAATCGCCAGCTAGTGAGCTGTGTGTGCTAGTAGTGTTCAACATAGAAGTAGCTGTTTCCTTTGCTCTGCAAGGGCCAGGGCTTTGGTACCGGGGCAGGTAACGCTGCTAGTTCTAGTGCAGATGTATATGCGCAGAGAGAAGAGCTGAGAGTAGAGTTCATGGGGTGATGAAATGGTAAAGCTCCGGTGTTCATAAGTTAGACCTAAACAACCACCAAGACTTTCCTAGACTAGAAATAACATAGTTCTTTACTGTATATTGTCATGTGACCATATGACGTCTGTTATTGGAAATTGCTTTTGAGGGAACGGGTTCTTTGGAAATGTCTTGACTCAGTTCTGAGACTGATTCATTTCTATCAACAGAAACAAAGTGCATTGATTTATTCGCTCTTAGCTCTTTATACATGTTTTACATCTTACCAGTCACCACTTCCTTATTATACCTTGTTTGTTTTTAATGTGTCAAGAAACATGCACCACCAATCTCTGGCCAAAGGAAATGTAAATCAGTATGTCTCACTCTTTCCCAGGCTAAGTAATGCAAAGATAAGCCCCGTGACATGTTTATTTCTGTGTTTCTGTTGACTTTAGACTTCCTTAAAACTGACATCCGATTTCCCAGATTGCTGGGCCAGGCAGGCAGGGCTGTGGGAACATACTTGGCTCAAACTAGGTCAGTCTACTGAGCCCACTGTGGCCACGCAGGGAGAAAAGTCTATTAATATACCCACTCCACAGCCCCAAATACATCGTCTGGTACAATACAGCACAGCATTGCTCAGTACGGTACAGTACAGCATTACTCGGTACAGTACAGTAAGGTACTGTACAGAGCAGAGCAGCTCAACACAGCACAGAATACTTTGGTGTAATGGAGAGAAACTTGGAAACCAGTCAAATAATAACACAAGTCAACACTGCATGACACAAGTGAATTAAGTCACAAAGTGTGACAAGCCATGAAACAGAATAATCAAACGTCCTGAAAAAAAGAAACACAAATCAAATATCCCACAGAACAACAACAGCACTTTCATTCAATGCAGAAACGTCATTCATTTATCTATAAGCGCAGTAGATCGTAGTTAACGCGGTCCCAGATCTGTTTGTAATGTCTTGCCAACTCCTACCCTCAATGGCATCCCAGTGACCATTGGCGTTGGAATGACAACGCAAACAGATCTGGGACCAGGCTAGATGGTAGTTATAGATGATGACTGACTGTTCCCTGACTGCTCTACTCTCTCCCAGGCCGTTCCAGAAGTGTGGTGTGTGACGGGTGATGGCCGACTGGAGTCTCCTGGGCAACTTCTTGGAAGAGGTGCAGGAGCACTCCACGTCTGTGGGCAAGGTGTGGCTCACCATCCTCTTCATCTTTCGTATTCTGGTCTTGGGCACGGCCGCCGAGTCATCGTGGGGCGACGAGCAAGAGGACTTCACCTGCGACACGGAGCAGCCCGGCTGCGAGAACGTTTGTTACGACACGGCCTTCCCCATCGCCCACATCCGCTACTGGGTGCTGCAGATTGTCTTCGTGTCCACGCCGTCGCTCATCTACATGGGCCACGCCATGCACACGGTGCGCATGGAGGAGAAACGCCGGCGCAAGGAGCAGGAGGACCAGGGGGGAGGTGACGGGGAGGAAGGAGGAGGGGAAGGCGGAGAGGAGAAGCATTATCTGGAGCACGGGGAAGAGAAGGGGGGAGAGTGCGGGAAGGAGGGCAGCGGCATGGGCCGGGTGCGTCTGCGCGGGGCGCTGCTGCAGACTTACGTGTTGAGCATCCTGATCCGGACGCTAATGGAGGTGGTCTTCATCGTGGTGCAGTACATCCTCTACGGGGTCTTCCTCAATGCCCTGTACGTGTGCCACAGCCGGCCCTGTCCACACCCGGTTAACTGTTACGTCTCGCGGCCCACGGAGAAGAATGTGTTCATCGTGTTCATGCTGGCCGTGTCGGGCGTGTCGTTGTTTCTCAGCGCCGTGGAGCTCTACCACCTGGCCTTTAAGCAGTGTCAGAGGTTTCTGAGGAGGAAACGACAACAGCAGCAACAGCAGCAGCAACAGCTGCTACAAGGACGCACGCCTTCAAGCGCTACGGTCATCACCGCTGAACCTGACAGTCCACCCCGTCCATCCATGCCCTGCACCCCACCCCCAGACTTCAGCCAGTGTGTTAGCTCTTCCCCTCACACACACCCCATGCATTCCCAATCCCACCCCCATCCTAGCTGCCCCCCTTTCAACAACCGGCTGGCCCACCAGCAGAACTCAGTCAACATGGCCACTGAGCGCCACCGTGTTGTCCACAATGACCTTGAAACGGAAGACTTCCTGCACGTGACCTATGAGGGGCACGCCGACACGCCCAATGCCTGCACCCCGCCCTCTTCGCTGCTCCAAAACAGCTTCCAAAATGGTTTCCTGAAGGACAAGAGGCGTCTGAGCAAGACCAGCGGCTCCAGTAGCCGTGTGCGACCCGATGACTTGGCTGTATAGCTCCAATTCCCAACACACACACTGTCCCTGGATCGTTTCAAACACACACACACACACACACACACTCAAGACTGGGATGACTATTACTCATCTGTTGTGGGGGACTAATTGGAACACTGCATGGCAGAAGTCAACAAAGTCACAAAGTATCACAAGTCATGAAACGGAATACTCGAACTAATCAAACAGCTGTAGAGGGGTTAGTGCCTTCATATTTAGCCCTCAGGACTAATCCACTAATGTGACTGTCTGAGACCTCGGTCTGACTGCGTCCTAAATGGCTCCCTATTGCCTGTGTAGCGCACTACTTTAAACCAGGGCACATATAGCTTTGGTCAAAAGTAGTGCACTATATAGGGGAATACGGTGCCATTTGAGACAGAGACATTGACTCTGACTGCTGTCGCGGAGTCTCTCCCTGAGAGACAGGGGGGCCTTGTGCCAGACCTGAGAATGAGTGGGTCACTGCCACACTATCAGCTTTGTGACACTGACTGGCTGCTGGGGACAGCTAAGTGGGACAGATGACAGCCAGTCTGTCACTCAGAGAGAGAGAGAGAGAGAGAGATATGTGAAGGACGGCTGCCTGTCAATGACCCACAAACGTACGCTTAGACGAACGCTCTGCGTGTGTAAGCTTGCTCTCTCTCATGCATGCACACAAACACATACACACACACACACACTTTATATTTACAGAGGCACGCAGACACTTTCGTTGGCATACACAAACACACCATGTGAATCCTGATGTTGTCATCACTTCCCACCAGAGATCCAATAGGACCTACAGGAATGACCCATGGGATTAAAACAAAAAAAATGGTGTACTTTGTATGGTTAAAGAGAGACAGACAAAACTACAACCTATTCTGATAAGGGCTTTATTTATGTGGAGCCATCATCGGTTAAAGCAGACATCCCAAGCTTCCCAGGGTGTGGGGAGGACATAGTTCATAGTGCATAGTTCAGATACCCTGACTGACCTGGTTCCCCGTTACCCAAAACCATCTTAAGGCTAAATTCATTGTTAGAACATTCGTTGGAGCATCATTATATCTCAGAGCTGTTTCCCGAAACCATCGTTATCTACTTTGCAATTGAGAAACGCTCGTAACCTAACGACGGCCTCGGACAACTCCTAGAACAGCGAAGCGCGTCGGATGCTTTTTTCGCCCTCGCTCGTCACTTTATACACATAAATCTCTGCTAAACATTGAATCACATGGTTTATATGTCTCTGTCACGCCGATAACTTCAGAACAAAGTCGACTCGAAATACAAAGGTGCCAATGTGTTTGCAATTGATACAAACAAGCGACAAATGCAAATATGCTTCAAATGAAGCCTCGACATGACTGCATTAAAATATAAACAGTAGGCTGTAGGCCTATTTCAATAATATTGAAATACATTTCACGTTCAATCAATTGAGTTCTATTTTGTTCAGGGGCACAACTTTGGTTTTAGAAGTGGGGGGGACATAATAAATATACACTGCTCAAAAAAATAAAGGGAACACTTAAACAACACAATGTAACTCCAAGTCAATCACACTTCTGTGAAATCAAACTGTCCACTTAGGAAGCAACACTGATTGACAATAAATTTCACATGCTGTTGTGCAAATGGAATAGACAACAGGTGGAAATTAAAGGCAATTAGCAAGACACCCCCAATAAAGGAGTGGTTCTGCAGGTGATAACCACAGACCACTTCTCAGTTCCTATGCTTCCTGGCTGATGTTTTGGTCACTTTTGAACACTGGCGGTGCTTTCACTCTAGTGGTAGCATGAGACGGAGTCTACAACCCACACAAGTGGCTCAGGTAGTGCAGCTCATCCAGGAAGGCACATCAATGCGAGCTGTGGCAAGAAGGTTTGCTGTGTCTGTCAGCGTAGTGTCCAGAGCATGGAGGCTCTACCAGGAGACAGGCCAGTACATCAGGAGACGTGGAGGAGGCCGTAGGAGGGCAACAACCCAGCAGCAGGACCGCTACCTCCGCCTTTGTGCAAGGAGGAGCAGGAGGAGCACTGCCAGAGCCCTGCAAAATGACCTCCAGCAGGCCACAAATGTGCATGTGTCTGCTCAAACGGTCAGAAACAGACTCCATGAGGGTGGTATGAGGGCCCGACGTCCACAGGTGGGGGTTGTGCTTACAGCCCAACACCGTGCAGGACGTTTGGCATTTGCCAGAGAACACCAAGATTGGCAAATTCGCCACTGGCGCCCTGTGCTCTTCACAGATGAAAGCAGGTTCACACTGAGCACGTGACAGACGTGACAGTCTGGAGACGCCGTGGAGAACGTTCTGCTGCTTGCAACATCCTCCAGCATGACTGGTTTGGCGGTGGGTCAGTCATGGTGTGGGGTGGCATTTATTTGGGGGGCCGCACAGCCCTCCATGTGCTCGCCAGAGGTAGCCTGACTGCCATTGGGTACCGAGATGAGATCCTCAGACCCCTTGTGAGACCATACGCTGGTGCGGTTGGCCCTGGGTTCCTCCTAATGCAAGACAATGCTAGACCTCATGTGGTTGGAGTGTGTCAGCAGTTCCTGCAAGAGGAAGGCATTGCTGCTATGGACTGGCCCGCCCGTTCCCCAGACCTGAATCCAATTGAGCACATCTGGGACATCATGTCTCGCTCCATCCACCAACGCCACGTTGCACAACAGACTGTCCAGGAGTTGGCGGATGCTTTAGTCCAGGTCTGGGAGGAGATCCCTCAGGAGACCATCCGCCACCTCATCAGGAGCACGCCCAGGCGTTGTAGGGAGGTCATACAGGCACGTGGAGGCCACACACACTACTGAGCCTCATTTTGACTTGTTTTAAGGACATTACATCAAAGTTGGATCAGACTGTAGTGTGGTTTTCCACTTTAATTTTGAGTGTCACTCCAAATCCAGACCTCCATGGGTTGCTAAATTTGATTTTCATTGATAATTTTTGTGTGATTTTGTTGTCAGCACATTCAACTATGTCAAGAAAATAGTATTTAATAAGAATATTTCATTCAGATCTAGGATGTGTTATTTTAGTGTTCCCTTTATTTTTTTGAGCAGTGTATATATATATTTTTTATCCAGTCAGATAAACACTCCAAACAGCCTACCTGACTGCTCGGATGCATCCGCATGGTCCTAAAGCACACCGTTGCCTGTTTTGTATCATATTCCAATGATATGGGGGGGGGGCAAAAATGCAACTTTCCACAGTGAAAGTTGCACCCCTGATTTTGCTACTGTCCGTATTTGTCTCAACATATTCCCTGATGTGTGCGCAATGATGTGCCAAATCGGTGATTTGGTGCATTTTCATTGAGTAAGCTTTATTCATAAAAAACTGCCTCAATGGGAGCTGATCCGTTGTCAGTATTGTGAAATAATTATAATGTTAAGGAAATATTTGAATGGAGAAAGCTGATCCAAGACCAGCGCTCTTTTTCTTTAGAGCCTATCAGTATCAATGCGCCAACGACGCACTTTGCGACCGTTCTCTCTGCGTGGTGTTTTGGCAGACGCATGTTACATCTTCCTTCGGTCGTTGTAGGGAAGATGCATCATTAAAACACTCATAAGCCTAAATTCCATCGCTATCAGAAAACCGGGCAGAGACCTTGACCGCGAATCTTGCCAAACGAGTGCCTGTCTATTGTCAAGGAAGGACCGTTTTAGTAAAGCCAGAAAGGAATTCTCTTAATTTTTGGAAAGTCATTCCCTTTCAGAATTAGCAAACAGAAGGGCTGATATATATATATATATATATATATATATATATATAAATAAAAATAGGATCTAGCTTTTTTATCTGGCAAAGTATGTGGTCAGAAACTGAAATAGTTTTGCACTGGTTTACAGAATCTGTGTGTATAGTCTTTTTTAAATCTCAGATTTACGTTTTGAAATGTTTAACTAAATCTAAATACGAATTAACAAAAAAAAATTGTCTAGCTAATTTTCAACACATCTTTGTTTAATGTGAATTATATTGTATTGGGGTGGTGTCATTGCGATCACATTTTTGTCAACTTTGCACTTTAGCAAAAGGCAATGTGAAAATCTATGTATCTTTAGTGTTACAAATGTTTTCATGTTAATTTAGTGTATAAAAGTATATATTGTCAGCCGTTAAAAACACATTTACCCGTGACACATGATATGAATTTGCAAGCTGTTTTATCTACTCATGTTTCAAGTAGAGCGATTCTATTTTGCACACTGATGACAACGTTCATTGTACTGTATATTGACTGTGTACGGTAAAGACCACTGATTCTCTTCGCATTAAGACAAAATGTCAAACGAGCACAAACTCAATATATACATCCCATATGTACCATGCACTGTATTTGACTGATATTTTCTAACCTATGAACACACCTCATCTGAGATATATTTTTTAACTGGCCTCTTATCGAGCAACAGGGTCAATCATTTGTTGAGTTTCAGTATCAGTTTCCATTCTTTTATAACCCCTCGTTATAGCCATATTTAATCTGTGTGTATAAACCAGAGGCATGAATGCCTGGCTTCACAGCTGCAGGACACACTTACCCGCTCTAAAATTAGTCGAGGGCAAAGCCCCCTTGGCCAGGCTGACGGACCAGGCTGTTCTCTGGAATGCTGGGTAATTATAGTGCCTTGGTGGACATTCGGAGCCAGAGGAAACCTTGAGAACTGATTCCCAGCATTTATAAGTTTTGAGAATAGGCTAGGGATCTATTCCCAACATTTCCCAGGGTATGGTCTGGATGGGAGCCAAAGAGAATTCCCTGGGGGTTGGTTAACTTACATACAATGTGCATGTATGGACATTCAATGGAAATAGTCTCAATACCTGTGCTTGAATTCACAACGTATCTCAGAGTAGCAGTGCCGATCTAGAATCAGTTTAACCTTTTTACGTTATAAGAGGGGGGGGGGGGGGACACCTGATCCTAGCTCAGTACTCCTACTCTGAGGAATACGGGCCCCGATTGTATAGTTATCATTTTGGCCTGATACACTTGAAGCATTATTTCAACACGGGAGTAAAATCAGTTGTCAACACCAGTCTGTCGGATATTGCTGAAAGTCCCAATCTTCAAAAACAAAAAGGATTTAACAATGCACTAGGCTCTATTGAGCAGTAGTTCAACCAGGTAACCCTGGGGGTGCTTCGCCTATCCACAGGGAATACTCGAAGAGACTCAAAAGACCATAGGCTTACTGGTGAAATGCACACGGGGGGGGGGTACTTCAGGGAACAAAATGTGCTTGGGGGTACAGTAACCCAAAAAGTTAGAGAACCACTGGAGTGGAGTACCACAATAGGAGAGTTGTTGGCATTGGGCCCTGGAACTCTAAGAATGGGATGTAAGCACCACTGACCAGGGTTTCTCCACTAGGTGGCCACATTGCTCCATACAGTTGTGAGGTCCATTGCAATCGACACAAAGGATTTTTCCGTATAGTTGATGGAAAATGACATTAATCATACGTCAATGACGACTCCAAAAGGTGTGATTGACTGGTGTGCCAGGGGGAAAACAGTATACGACACAACACAGGCCACTTGTATACCAAACAATAGATTTTATTTGTCTTCCAACACCACAGCCCTGTACCAAATTCAATGGAGTCGCATGACAAATGTGTTAACACAGGAGAGGCAGGGACACAGATACAACCCATGACCTCATTTTCTGTTGTTTTTTTTGTGTGACATTTTTGTTTTAAAAAAAAAAAATTCTGCAAAATTTCATGGTCACCCCTCCAAGTAATCCAGACATGGTTAAGGCTGCTTCTTCTTCTCTCTCCTCTCTGTACTTCTAGCCTAGAAGGGTGAGAGCAGAGGCTTTGCTTACTGCCGTGTCCGTTTGTCCGTCAGGGCTGAGAGGGGTTTGAGGTGTGACAGACATCACCCCCCCAAACCCATATCCAATTCTAAACCAGGCCTCATCAGCACCTCACTGCGTATGCCAGAGAATCACCCCTCCTACCAAGTGTTTTTTTTTACAAAAACGGGAGAAAAGAAAACGCTTTCTTTACAGTTAAATCATGTTTGTGCTTTCTTTTAATAATACTATCATCTGTATGAGGTCATCGTTTGGCATATCATGTAGAGTAACAAAGGAAAATGCAGTTTAAAATACTTTGACCCCCCCCCCCCTCCCCCCTACATGGTAAACAGCATTTCAGAGTGGGAGTTGCAGCGGCATTTGGTTACCCTACCCCTACCCCCCTCTCCACACCCCCACCCTCCTTTACAAAAGAAGATGGGAAAACAAACTAGAAGTCACTAGTAAAATCCCTTTAACAACACAATTACAGTACGCAAATACAAAGAGCATTGAATCTGTGGAGGGTAGTGATGAGATGAGATGTAAACATACAGCCAAAAATGGGAAAAAAAAAAAAAAAAAAAAAACGGTGACCTTTTTGTCTGTTCATTCAGTTCATTGTGTTTTTAATGCTTCATTGTTCTTTACATTTCGTAGTTTAGCTGTTCTTATAACAACAGTACAACTACGGACCTCTGGTCCCGGGTCATCCCTCAAGTTTTTTTAATGAAGAGGCCCATTTCCTATCCGCCCGTTGAACACCGGAGCGTACATTCTACGTTTCCCCAAACAGAGAAAGATCAGTCCCCTCAAATGGTGTACATCCGCCTTCCCCTCAGTGGAACACGCTGCAGTTGCACCACCACACCCGACAGACTGCTAAAACAGCCCAAAAGTCTCTCGGGATGTGTGAGTATGTGCCAGAGTGAATGTATGTGTCCCCAGTCCACACAACAACCGCCTAAGAGAGCACAAGTCTCATTTGTATTCCTTTGTTTACGCAGGTTCTAGACTCCTAGGTTCCGAGTAAGGTCTTTAGTTTCTACTTGGCTGTAGCAGCTCAGAACATGAGGTTCCCGGGGTTTCCGGGACCAGGGTTGAAGCCCATGCCCATGTCCCCTGCCATGCCGCGAGGCCTCATCTGAGGCGGCATCATCATAGTCTGCTGGGGGCCACCCATGCCGTGGAGTGACATCATCATGTTGGGCGAGCCCACGGGGCCCGGGTGATTGTACATGGGCCCCCCCCTCTCTTTAACCTGCATCATCCCCTGCCCAGGTCCTCCCATCATGCCCGGCTGCTGCCCCGGCGACAGCATCCGGTGCTGGGGTCCCATCATGCCCTGCGGCATGAAGCCGGGGTGGCCCGGGTGTGGCTGCCGCATGGGATTGTGGCCAGGGTTCCCCATTGGCATGTCTTGGGGCCCCCCCATGTGGCCAGGGCCCGACGGACCCCCCATCCCCTGCATGGGCATCCCCATCCTGGGGTTCCCCTCCACCATCATTCCCTGCATATGGGGAGGGAAGCCCTGGGGGCCGGATTGGTGAGGAGGTTTCACCCCCGGGCCATCGCCTCCGCGGGGGAAGTAGGACAGAGTCTGGCTGGGCTTTTCCGATGGGATAATCCGGGAGAGGTCAAACTCTGGCATTCCGGTGGCTCCTGTTCGCATGACCTCGTGGAGGTCGTTATCATTGTTGAACATGTTGAAGTCCTGGCCTCCTCCAGGGGTGTTGGGTTTACACATGCCGCCCGGATCCCCACCGGGAACCATGTTGCCCATTCGGCCCATGGGGCCCCCCTCCACCTGGAAGCCCATGCCGTGAGGGAAACCACCCTGGGGCCCGGGGCCGTTGTGGGGGAAGGGGACCTGCTGAGGAGGAGAGTGGCCAGGGGGGAATCCCTGGCCTCGGTGGGAGAAGCCCATACGGCCCTGAGGTATCATCTGAGGGTTGCCCATCCCTGGGTCCTGCCCGCCAGGCATCATCATGCCGTGAGGCCCCATCATGCCCGGCCCCATGGGCCCCTGGTGTGGTCCCCCCATCGGGTTGGGCGAGGGCATCTGGTTAGGCATTCCGTGGGAGAGGGGCTGGGAGCCCATGGTGTTCATGCCCATGGGGCTGAGAGCGGGCATGGGGCCTTGTGACGTGGGAGCCATCATGCGGTTGTGGCCCGGGTGGTGGTTCATTCCCATACCTATAGGAGGCAGCAGAGAGACAAGGCAGGGTGAGATCACTAGATTCAAACCATAAAACAAAGAGCAAAAACATTAAATGCTTAACCTCTCTTGGGTAGGGGGCAGTATTTTGACGTCCGGATGAAAAGCGTGCCCAAAGTAAACGGCCTGTTACTCAGGCCCAGAAGCTAGGATAATTGGTAGATTTGGATAGAAAACACAAGAGTTTTTAAAACTGTTAAAATTATATCTGTGAGTATAACAGAACTGATATGGCAGGCGAAACACCAAGGATGAGAGCGCGTTCTTTGTTTTTTTTCTCCGGTAAAGACTAAGAATTCTCCGTCTTAAATTTGATCGTTTATTTACGTATTAGGGTACCTAAGGTTTGATTATAAACGTTGTTTGACTTGTTTGGAAAAGTTTCTTAGTAATGTTTGGGAATTATTTTGTGTGCATTTTGATGGAGGGAAACTTGGTGGATTATTGACTGATGACTGAGTTTTTATGGACCATTTGTGATGTAACTGGGACCTTTTGGAGTGCCAACAGAAGAAGATCAAAGGTAAGGCCATTTTTTATATCGCCATTTCTGACTTTCGTGTCGCACCTGCCTGGTTGAAATATGTTTTCATGTGTTTGTATGTGGGGCGCTGTCCTCAGATAATCGCATGGTTTGCCTGTTTGAAATCTGACACAGCGGCTGGATTAACAAGAAGTGAAGCTTTATATTGATCTATCAGTCTATGAAAGTTAAATATTTATAATTCTGTAGTTTGAATTTCTTGCCCTGCAATTTCACCGGATGTGGGCCAGGTGGGAAGCTACCGTCCCACCTGCCCATGAGAAATTATAAGCATACACTTACACCTTCGTATAGTGAATGTTCTAGGCTCCAGGGGTATGTGTAGAAGAAAATTGGAAAGGTGCAAATTTGGATACAGATATGTATAGGTATTTATGATTTGTGATGCGTTAACGGAAAATGGCCTGGTCTAAACAGCTACCTCTCTGGTGCAGCTGTGTGTGTTTTGTATGCTAAATATAACCGCATGTTGGAGCTCTTACCAGACATGTTCATGGGTGGCAGGTTCGGCGAGCGGGCCGGTGGCGAGTCGTCGTCCGAGCTCGCCACTGTTTTGATGGCGTCGTGGTAGAGGGGCGTGGAAGTGGGCATGGCGAACTTGGACATGCGTGACATCATGATGGACAGCGGGTTCTGAGATATCGTGGGCTCAGGGGGCAGGGCGTAGGGGCTGCCAGACGGAAGACTGGAAGCACTACTGGAAGGGGGTGCTGTGGTGGGACCATTCCCTCCTGAAGGGGAGAGGGAGAGGATGGAGAGAAGAGGGAGAGGAAGAGAAGGGGAGTGAGAGAATACAGAGAGAGAGGAGAGATCAGATACATAAATATCCACTGTATCTTCTTATGCAGAGCACACGTAGGGCTGAATCCTAATTAAACTCAAGCTTTCACACAAATCTCCCATTGCCTGAGTCTGAGTTAAAAGCACAGATCTCAAGTCAAGATTCAGTCCATAAAGCACAATCTACTGAACTGAATTGATGGAAAGCTAACAGAAGAGAAACTTCTGGGACTCACCTTGCTCCACGTTGCCCATCATGTTGGGTGAGGTCATGCTGAGCGGGGGCTGCTTGTTGTTCTGAGGGATGCCTGGGCTCTGCATGGGGGGCTTGGGAGACGATGTCCACCCTGGGGAGGGTGCCGGGAGCGAGGGTGACTTCATGTGGACAGGAGAGGCTCCGGCCGAACCCATCATGGGGGGAGACTTGATGGAGGCAGCGGCCACTGCCGCCGCCGAGGGCCCCTGGAGCATGCCAGCCAACTGGGAGGGTGTCTGGGGGGACTTGAGGCTCCCAGAGGGCGAGCCCAGCATGGGGGATTGGACCTGCCTCAGCGTAGGGGACTTGAGGGGGTTGATGTTGGGTGAGTTAGCCTGGCCGCCCTGGATGTCCTGAGGACCCTTGCGGCCCCCCATGTTCCTCTGGTTGGGAGGCGGGCCCGAGTTGGGGGGCATGTGGCTGAGGCGACCGTTGCCGCCGTGGTTGGTTCCTCGCTGGTCAGGGCCGAAGGGGGGTTCGACTCTGGGGCACCTAGGGTTCCCTGGCCCGTGAGGCCCCATACCCGGGAAGTGGCGGTTGGGGCCCATGTTGAAGTCCCCTGGATGGTGCCCCTGGTCCGGGAAGGGAGGCCCCTGCATCATCTTCTGAGGGCCCATGTTCTCTGGCATGGAGCCTCCTCTCATCTTCATCATCTCCTCGGGGCTCATGTTCATGGGAGGCTCCCCCCTCATCTTAGCCTGTATCATCTGGGGGTTGGGCCCCATGTTCATGTTGCCAGGGCCCATGCTGAACTCGGGGCCCATGTCCCGGCCCAGGCCCTTGACAAACTCCATCCTGGAGGATGGGCTCATAGGGCCAACATCGCCAGGCATTCTGGGAAACATCATGCCGCCTCCGTTAGGGCCGTTGCCGGGGCCGTCCATTGGCCCTCGGGGGCCGTTTCCCCCCATCATCCTGTTCATCTCCATGATCATGCCCGGTGGCAGCCCCATGCCCTGCTTGTCACCCCCCATGCCCTGCTGGAACATGGCCTCCTGCACCGCCTGTGGGTTGGGGAACCTCTCCACCCGACCCCCTGGCCCTACAAACGGCCCCTGTCCGGGCAGGAAGCCCCTGCCGTCGCCCATGTTGGGTCCCATGTCATCGGGCCAATTCATTCCAGGCCGGGGCCCCCTGGGGTTGGGGCCGCCCTCCATACCCGGGTTCATCATGCCAGGAGGGAAGCCGCCGGGCATCCTCTGCATGTGGGGATGCATGGGGCCCCGGGGTCCCATGCTCATCTGCTCTGGGAAGTGCTCAGGGCCCCACATCTCCCCAGCTGAATTGATCTGGTAGGGAGGCGGGGGCCCGCGCATCATGGGGCCCCGGGGGCCTTGTTGGTGCATCATCATGTCGCCCATGGGTCCCCGGTGCTGCATCTGCTCCTGCTTCCTTTTCTTCTCCTCGTAGAACTCCTGCTGCAGCTTCAGCCATGCCATCTGCTCCGGGTTCATCCCTGTGTGATCCCCGTGCTCACCGCCGGGCCCTCCGTGAGAATTCATAGGCGGTCCAGGAGGCGGAGGCCCCAGCTCGTCCGGGGAGAATGATATGTCTCTGAGGCCTCCGGGCCCAAATGGAGTGCCATCGGGCCGGGGCCCCACAGGGCCTCCAGGCTTCCCCAGGCTCTGGGACTGGGCCATCATGGCCTGGAGGGGGCCCTGCTCCCCAGGTTTCTTGGGCCCCCCCTCCATCATGCCGGGGTTGGGCCCAGGAGGCCCGCCTGGGTTGCCCTGCCCCATGGCTACCATGTCTTTGAGGGATAACTCCTTGTCATCGGGGAAGAGCATGCGCTGGATGTCCCGTAGTGTCTGCAGGGAGCGTTCACGGTGCTCCAGCTGCTCCTGGGACAGGCCCTCAGAGTTGTCCCCCATGCTGGACATCAGCTCGTGTGCCAGCTGCTGCTGCTGGGCCGTGAGTTTGGCGTCAGCGCCATTGGGAAGGTCCAGAGAGGGGAAGCCCTGTTGGGATGCCCCAGAAGGGGTCTGGTGGCCGGGCGTCCCTCCAGGGTTGCTGTTAGCGTCGTGGGGCGTGCCGTTCTGGGGGCTTCCACTCTTAGAGTCCATGCCCCCAGAGGCGGCCACGTCCTGGAGGAAGCTCCCAGGCTTGGCCCCCTGAGGCTGGGCCTCTGCTGGCTGCTGTTGGCCTGGTGGAGGTGCTTTGGAGGCTTGCTGGTGGTTCTGGTCAGAAGGGTGAGATGACTGCTGCTGGGGGGCTCCACCCAGCTGCTTGGAGTCACCCCGGGGGGGTCCCATCTGATTATTCTACAACACAGGGTGAGGGCGAGAGAGGGGTTGGTGGGGTTACCAAAAGTCCCCGCTCACTGACACGTACACATTGAGAGGTTTATCCAAAGCATGCCAGGGTGCATAATTAATATATTAATATATTAATATAGCTTCAGAAAATACACCATTTTTTGAGTTGGACAAATATAACATTGTCCGAAACATGCTTAAAGTTTTAACATTATTATATAACATTATATTACCAGACCAACAAGGGGCACAATGCAAATGGTCTGATAACGGCAAAATGGCCGATTTCGATGATACCCCAAATGGTATGATAAATAATAGGCTCGTTAAACGTGGTTTTTGTATTGAAGTGGGTTAGACTTACCACAGGTAGATGGGGCTTGTTGCCCTTGCCGTTGGAGTTGTTGTTCATGTGGAATGCAATGATGTTGTCCGAGTGGCCTGTGAAGACCGCATCAGCCGCCCTGCAGACAGCGGAGCACACTCATGAGTAGGTGTGTGCGCATGCGTTTCAAACAGGCAACAGGTGGAAGAGGCCCATTTCAAAATCAGGTTAATAAATGAATAATTGAAGCCGATCATCAAAGTCATATATTGAGCACAATTGTGAACAATACCCACTGAAGACAATAAACAAGTTCCAATGCGAACAGGTTTTTTTTTTTCTCTCTTTTTTCGGGGTAACAATTAGGTACCTTACTGTGAATGTTCTCATGTTTTGTTACTAAAGCACCTTATACCACCCACCACTGCGACCTGTATGCTCTAGTCGGCTGGCCCTCGCTACATATTCGTCGCCAGACCCACTGGCTCCAGGTCATCTAGAAGTCCATGCTAGGTAAAGCTCCGCCTTCTCTCAGTTCACTGGTCACGATGGCAACACCCGTAGCATGTGCTCCAGCAGGTGTATCTCACTGATCATCCCTAAAGCCAACACCTCATTTGGCCACCTTTCATTCCAGTTCTCTGCTGCCTGTGACTGGAACGAATTGCAAAAATCGCTGAAGTTGGAGGCTTTTATCTCCCTCACCAACTTCAAACATCTGCTATCTGAGCAGCTAACCGATCGCTGCAGCTGTACATAGTCTATCGGTAAATAGCCCACCCAATTTTACCTACCTCATCCCCATACTGTTTATATTTATTTACTTTTCTGCTCTTTTGCACACCAATATCTCTACCTGTACATGACCATCTGATAATTTATCACCCCAGTGTTAATCTGCAAAATTGTAATTATTCGCCTACCTCCTCATGCCTTTTGCACACAATGTATATAGAGACTCTTTTTTTCTACTGTGTTATTGACTTGTTAATTGTTTACTCCATGTGTAACTCTGTGTTGTCTGTTCACACTGCTATGCTTTATCTTGGCCAGGTCGTAGTTGCAAATGAGAACGTGTTCTCAACTAGCCTACCTGGTTAAATAAAGGTAAAATAAAATAAAAAATTAATAAAATAAAAAGTAAACGATCAAAAAGATTTAAAAAAACTCCTTAGCAAAGGGCAATTTCTCAAGCAAGGATTTAGCCAGGACTGTCTGGGAGTGGTCTGAGTGGGGAGGGAAAAAGCTCTTATTGTTCTGCTAACTAAGTTACTGCATGGTGAAATCATGGGTCTTTAAATACATCTGCTTAGCATAGTCCTTGGACCTTGGTTCACTCCTCAGAATCCCAGACAAATGGCAAAAGTAATGGACAGAAGATGAAAAGGGAAGGCATCTATACTTGGTTTCAATCAGCAATAACCACGAAGGACCCTCAAGACGATCAGAAACCATAATCACCCGTCTGCGAATAGGCCACAGCGGCCTCAATTACTCTCTCCAATTACTTCTTCCATTCATGTAGACTAGAGTGCAGAATCTAGAACACCTCCATCCGTCTCATAACATTCCAGCCCGGAAGGTGGTGGCAATGCACCCAATACTGGTATGCACACCACCGTAAAACGAGTCCTCCGTTCACTGCAGCTCAAGGATTCAAGCCTACTAATCAGTCTTCTGACGAGTCATATCAGCTCTTTTGCCAATGATTGGGCAAAACATCTGAATTGGAATGTCTGTGTAAACACAGCCAATGTGTTCTGGGCGGGAGTTCAAGCAACTATAAATCAGTAATAGCCAGTTGAACTACACAGGTGAACTAAACAGTTGAGCGTTCCATGGTTAGGGGCGAGTGGCAGGGCCTCCTGTTGTCCAGCTCTCCTCATCAATCTATCAAATGCATTTATAAAGTCCTTTTTACATCAGCAGATGTCACAAAGTGCTTATACAGAAACCCAGCCTAAAGCCCCAAAGAGCAAGCGACGCAGATGTAGAAGCACAGTGACTAGAAAAAACTCCCTAGAATGGCAGGGAACTCTCTAGAAACCTAGAGAGGAACCAGGCTCTGAGGGGTGGCCAGTCCTCTTCTGGCTGTGCCAGGTGGAGAATAAAAGAATACATAGCAATTAAGGCTAGATTGTTCTTCGAGATGTTCAAACGTTCATAGATGACCAGCAGGGTCAAACAAAATTGTGGCTATAGAGGGTGCAACAGGTCAGCACCTCGGGAGTAAATGTCAGTGGGCTTTTCATAGCCGAGCATACAGAGGTTGAGACAGGCAGAACACACTGATCACTGTGCTACTCAGGGCAGATAAGTGGCGGGGGGGGGGAGAGCGAGAGCTTGTCATCATCACTTGTCAATCAAATGGGACCACCCCACTAGGGGACAGCCCGGAGTTTGGGTGACCCTCTGTCATTATTCACAGCCAGTCTGTCAGTGACCGGCAGAACACAATGACCAAATGGCTGGCTAGGCTCCTCAGGGCAGACAAGGGTGTGTGAGGAGGAGATGGTAGTGCACGGGTCAGAGACAGGGAACTGGCTAGATCTCTCGGAAGAGTCAGGAGGGAAGGGGACAACACCCAACACTAAGGTTTCCATCAGGTGACTTCACTTCATTTTGAATGCATTCACTAGTCTCCACCTTTCTCCAGAAGTGTGAACTAGCACCCTCTTTGTCAGATTTAAAAGCATCGGATTGGTCAAAGAAGCATTGGCCTGAGGGAGTTCCCACCATTGTTAAATCCGGAGAGAGAGTTCAGTGTGTGGTATACTTTAAAAGTACAGATCATGAACAATGACCAATCAACCATACAAACACACAGCCAGAGCTAGCTTACTTGTTGGCCATCTCTGTGGTGAAGACGTACACAACCTTTGACCCGGGCTTGGGACCGCTGCCGCCCAGCTCCATGCTCTGCCCTCCAACGGTATTGTGTGTCGACGTGGCCGAGCTGAGCGCGTTGTTGGAGTCCAAAGGCTTCATCTCTATCAAATTGCAGTCTGGGGAGAGAAACAGGAAGTAGAGGTGAGAATGAGAGATCACTATGGACCAGACCATGATGGTTGTCTCCATTGTGCATCTCAAAATATCACTGTATGTGGTTCCTTAGACGTTAAAACATTTCTCCGGGAGCGCTGTGAGATCAGATATGTGTTCACTGCAATAAATACAACCTGCAATAAATACAAACTATTCAGATGAGATATACAGTATCAAGCGTCTCCGAGTAGAATCAGTTCCTCGCTGTCCATGTAGTCTTATTCACTGTGATCTAAAAAGCTACACTGCTCCTAGATCAGCACTCCTACACTGAGACACTTGACACCAGATCATTAGGCCTGTGTAATCTGATGTAGGAGGGCCATGGGGAGCACGCAGAGCAAATCACGCTTCTGTTCCTTCCCAACCCCAGTTCACAGGTCTGGTCCCAGATCTGTTTGGCTGCGTTTACACAGGCAGCCCAACTGACATTTTTTCCAATAATTGGTCTTTTGACCAGTCACATCAGATCTCCTCACATCATATTTTTTTCCAGAGCTGATCCGATTGGTCAGATGATCAATTCGTGAAAAAGAGGTATGAATTGGGCTGCCTGTGTAAACGCTGCCAGAGGACTGTTTGTGGCAGTGGCCATAGGAGTTGGTAAGACTGTACAAACAGATCTGGTACCAGTTGACCAGGTAGCTACAGTACTTACTAAAGAACCCTGGGTCTTCCTCGTCACTCTCGCCCCCAGAGCACCAGTCCGCTCCACTGTAGGGCTGCCGCCGCTCAGCTACACACAGCCTCTTGGCTCGACTGCCCAGCTCTACACCAGAGAGAGAGAGATTAAGGAGCTAAGTCTGGCTAGTGTCAATCAAGCACACCTATAAAGCTGTACTCATTACAACTTACTGATTTTATCATGCACATGTGAAGGTAATTGAACAACACATTTGGGCCTAGCTGGTGTTTGATGGGTTTACAATAATGTGATGCAGCATTCATTGCTTGGTTCCAGATCCGTTTGTGCTGCCTTGCTAAATCCTATGGACAATGACGATATGAGTTGGCTGTATCAGCACAAACAGACCTGGGGCCAGGCTAGGCGACAGCATTAAGCACATTACGACCAAATAACGTGTTGACTATTCACTAGTTCAGATCAATGCTCTCAGCGGGCCAATGGGTGGAGGGAGACGAGCTGCCTGTGAGGCATGTTGGGGTAAAGTGGGCGCGCCTGATTGATCTCTAAGAGAGAGAGAGACTGGGGGGGGGGGGGGTGTAAATTATTTAGCCCG